>NW_022196905.1:55478172-55554849 GCF_008632895.1 Mastomys coucha | reverse complement strand
TGATCTTTCCAAGACTTTTATCATGAAGGGATGTTGGATTTTGTCAAATGCTTTCTCAGCATCTAAAACCATCTGATCATCTCATTGATCACTGTTTTCCATGCTCAGTATTCTTCCTTTATTAGTGTACACATTTATCATGGGGCTTGAGCCCAGGTCTATTCAGAGTTAGGAACCTGAGAAGTCTATGAAACTGAGCACAATTCTTTCTTTTGCCATGAGAACCAACCAATCAACCAACCAAAGAAACAAACAAACAAACCTCAAAAACCTCTTCTGTCTGAATCAACTTCTCAGTTGGAAAAATATTATATCTTAGATAATACACAGGATTTTTAGCTCATATTCTGCTGCCCTATATTATTGTTATGGCAAAGCAGATTTTATTTCAGATTCTGTCTTCAAAGTACATTTCCTTGTGTCTAAATTTGAAAGCCAGTATCATAGTATGTCTCAACCTTAAGTCATAGGCACTGGGCACAATTTATAAACATTGCTGGTTTTCAAATATATGTTTTGAAAGCATCTGCATGGATTAGATTACTAATTACTAACATAGTTTTGAGTATTATCCTTCTAATATTATCTAGTTTTTGTGTTTTATAAAGTAACAAAACTTTATAAGCTATTATGTGAATTATGTTAAGTAGAAAGCACCAGATAAACATATATCATATTTTGCTTGCCTCTTTTTCTTAGATGTTTGCCACAGGAGATTCTCAATTTGCCTTATTTTTCTGGTGAATATAGTGAAGAATTAAAAAATATGGAAATTTTTTGGGTTATATGAAGATCATGACAATTTGATGACAGAGTAGATATCATTTTAGTGTTAGCTATATTGCTACAAGTTTCCATGGAAGCAAACTGTATGATATATTTAAGGGTGGTTAAATAAATAAATAAAAGAATTTACCATAAATAATCCAGTGAGTGAGGGAGGGCTTCAAGTAACTTCTATATGAGTAGGTTGATTGCACAGATGAGATAGCAAAAGGTACCATGCTCAGAGATCTGAGCAACCGTAGGAGATGATAAGTGTTGTACTGTGGAGGGAAATAGAAAGGCTTTCTGCATGGCAATGCTTGAAATGCAACAAATGAAGAAGGCTTCTGCTGCCAGCCTCTGTTTTGCATAGTTGGAGGGAATACTGTAGGGTTACATAAAGAAGAAATGTTTTCAGTGGATTTAAAGGGAAAAATGTACACTGTATTTTAGCCCTGTTGCATTCAAAGTATATATTATATGCCAAATAGAAGTGATATAGAAACAGCTAGATATACAGCTTTATGGTACTGATGATATTACAGAAAATATAAATAAGCACTATTAAGTGAAAAATGTAAGCAGAGAAAAGTAAGGCTTGAGATATCTTTGAAATAGATATAGATACTTATTTCATCGAATTTAAAATACAGAAAGAGGAATATTTCTCTATTGTTGTTGGGATTGTAAGCTGGTAAAACCACTCTGGAAATCAGTCTGGCAGTTCCTCAAAACTGGATATAGTTCTACTTGAGGACCCAGCTATACCACTTACGGGAATATACCCAAAAGATGCTCCAACATATAACGAAGACCCATACTCCACTATGTTCAGAGCAGCCTTATTTATAATAGCCAGAAGCTAGAAAGAACACACATGGCCTTCAGCTGAGGAATGCATACAGAAAATCACATAATAGATTACTAGTCAGCTATTAAAAATAATGACTTCATGAAATTCTTAGGCAAATGGATGGAACTAGAAAATATCATCCTGAGTGAAATAACCCAGTCATAAAAGAACACACATGGTATACACTCACTATTAAGTAGATATTAGCCCAAAAGCTCAGAATACCCAAAGTATAATTTACAGACCACATGAGTTCAAGAATAAGGAAGACCAATGTGTGGATGCTTTGGTCCTTCTTAGAAGGGGAAACAAAAAACTCATGGGAGGAAATAAGGAGACAAAGTGTGGAGCAGAGACTGAAGGATAGGCCATCCAGAAACTGCCCCACCTGGGGATTCATCCCATATAGTCACCAAACCCAGACACTATTGTAGATGCTAAGAAGTGCTTGCTGACAGGAGACTGATATAGCTGTCTCCTGAGAGGCTCTGTCAGAGCTTGAAAAATACAGAGGTGGATGTTCACAGCCAACCATTGGACTGAGCGCAGGGTCCCCAGTGGAGGAATTAGAGAGAGAACTGAAGGAGCTGAAGAGGTTTGCAACCCCATAGGAAGAACAACAATAGCAACCAACTAGACTCCTTAGAGCTCCCAGAGACTAAACCACCAACCAAATAGTACACATGGAGTGAGCCGTGGTTCCAGCACATATGTAGCAGAGGATGGTCCTGTGGGGGCATCAATGGAAGAAGATTGGTCTTGTGAAGGCTCAGTGCCCCAGTGTAGGGGAATACCAGGGTGGAGATGCAGGAGTGGGTTGTTGGGTAGGGAAATACTCTCATAGAAGCAGGGGAGGGGGATGGGATAAGGGGTTTCCAGGGGGGAGACCTGGAGTGGGGATAACATTTGAAATGTAAATATAGAAAATATCCAATTAAATAAGGGAAAAAAAGTACAGTCAAGGGGATCCATGAAGTATCTAAGAATGGAAGAGACACCTTATGGAGTTCTTACAGTAATCTTGTTGAATTTCTTGCCTAGTTTAATAATGTATAGTGTTTATAGACAATGAATAGAAGAACAAATCATAGATTCTGATATAACTTAAGATGGAAATTCTTTATAGCACAGGATCTTACTTTTGAATGAAATACACTAACAAGTACATTGATTCCATAATAAATAATTGTTTTAGATCTTAACTTACGTTGATACTGATTCCTAAATACTTTGCAATCAGCTTTTTCAATAAGGTTTGCCATTATTTATTTTAGAACGAATGCAATCTAATACTTATTCCTAGTTTCTTATGTGATTTGGATTTAAAAATGGGCTTTCATTGGATTGAAAAGAATAAAAAACCCAAATATATTTCAATTCACACAAAGCATACTCTCCCCAAATGTTGGTAGTTTTACTTCATTTCTTCTACTTTTTTTTTTTTTAATTTTGTCACTTTTCCCCTGGCTTTTTTTTCCCAAGTTTTATTTTAAGATATGGTTTTGTTGGTACACAGTTTGCACTTGAATTATTGTCAATTTTGTTATCTGAAATCAAGCTGAAAGTTAAAGCATACACACATTCACACACACACATTAACATAGAGTCAATAAAGACATGTTCTAACACAAAACGTGGTGATACAGGCCTGCAATTTTAGTTAACTGGTATAGGGAAGCAGGAGGATCATATATGTGAGACCTATCTGTGCTACAGAATGTGCTCAAGGCCAGCTTTGGTAACTTAGTGATACCCTATGTCAAAATTAAAAGGGAAAGAAAGATGACTGGTTATAACTCACTAGTTAATTTAGCAACATAAGAACGTATACACACATACACGCACGTGCACACACACACACACACACATACACACACACACACACACACACAGAGAGAGAGAGAAAGAGAGAGAGAGAGAGAGAGAGAGATTTTGATAAAAATGAAAATATCTTTAGCATATCTGGAAAGTAAAAAAACAAACAGACAAACAAAAACACACAGCAGTTGTGCAAGAGGAAAAGTACTGATACAAGAAGGTACTTCAGAGAGGAAAAAGTGACTCCTTAAAAGATAATTGTCCACTTTGGGGATATAGTTCTTTAGTTACATTTTATTTCTATCCAGTTTATGTTGTTAATGTCGATTGGCATCTCCAAGAAAAAACATTGAGAAAATAATGAGTAATCTTGTGAATCCCATGATGTCCTCTTCTGACATCTCAAGTTCCCACGCCACCCAGTGTGGCAGTTCTCTTTGACTTCTCACTTGCTTTCTATGGTTTTAAAATAGCATCTCCTCCCTGTTAAAATGCCTTTTTTTCTGATTTCCTGTAAAAATGTTTGAGATTACACCTCTCCCACTAATGTTTTCATCTTAATTTCTCTCTAATTTGTCAGCAATGTCAGGACAGAAAAAGTGCCATGCTCTAGCAATGAGCACCAGCCAGTGAGTGAGCTGTAAATTCCTTTAAATGTCTACTTTAACCCTCCTCTCCTGTCATGTAAAAATAACCACAGCACCTGTTCATCTTTCCTCAAGGTTGGGGTGAGAATCAAAAGTAAGTGCAAAAATTCTATGGTGTTTCATCTGCAGATTACTGTGAATATTAATTACATACAACGTTCACAACATCCAAGCTTTGTATAAAGGAGACTTTGAAATAAAATATATGTCAATTTGTGATAATTATATTGCTATTATAACTATTTCTTGGTTTATGTATTCAGAATATATTTTACTGTAAAAGAAATGAGATTGAAACAAAGATTAGAAATTCTCTATGTACAAGGGTTGCATATGTGCAGAGGGCCTAGGTCCATTCCGCTCATGCTCTCTGGTGACAGTTTAGTCTCTTTGAACCCCATGGTTCCATGTTAGTTGATGCTGTAGGATTTCTTGTGGTATCCTTGACCACTCTAGCTCCTTGAAGCCCTAACCCTTTCATAGGATTCCCCAAGCTTCACATAATGTTTGGTTGTGGGTCTCTGGCTCAATTTACATCACTAGCTAGGTGAAGCCTTTCTTAGAACATTTATGCTAGACCTGTCTGCACGTATAGGAGGATGTTATTAGTAGTATCAAAGGTTGACTCCCTCTCATGGCATAGGTCTCAAACAGGACCAGTCTTTGGTTGTTCCATCCCTCAAATTCTTCTCCATCTTTTACCCATGCACATCTTGTAGACAGGACAAATTTTTAGGTCTAAGGTCAAAGTGGGAGCAGGGACTATTTCTGACTACATTGCCTGTCTTTGGATTCGTTTCCACTAACTGGACTTCATTCTCTAGCTCAATAGAAGATGAGCCCAATCTTACTGGAACTTGATATGCCAAGGCTGGTTGACATCCATGGGAGGCCTCCCATTTTCTGAGGATATGGGGATGGTGGGTGGATGAGGTGTTTGGAGGGAGCAAGATAAAAGGGAGGGCATGGAAGGAGAGGAGGGAGGGGAAGCTGCAATGGGAATTTAAAATAAATAAGTAATTTAATCAAAAGAATGAATTCTGTACATTAGTTACAGTGACAATTTTAATTTTTCTGAGCTTTTTATTAAATACAATGCCTTGCATTCAATCTGACAAGACATTTGATTCAGTAATTCCATCAGTAGTCCAAGAATAAGCATTATTGTCACCCTGTGGTGATTTTAATATAGGCCATCTGGAACTCCATATTGGTGAAATACTGTTATAATCTTGGTCTATGGAAATGCCCAACAATGATTTCCTTCAAATCTGTGTGCTTCTAATTCAATGGCATCCTTTCTTACCACCTCAGTGATTCAAGGAGACTACTAGACTTCTCTGAGTCTTTGTCCAAACATTAACTCCTAGGGTTGCACATCTAAGTTCCTCAAATTGGGAGGTCGTAACACCATGCACACTTGTCTTATTGTTCCAGAGACTAGAATTCTAAATTCAAGGTGCTTCAGGGGCTAATATCCTTTAGAAGTCTAGAGATGAATTCTTACTTTTCTATTTAAGATTCTTGAGGTCATGGGCAACAGTTAGAAATTGTGACATGCAATTGGATAATCCTAGTTTCTGTCTTCATGTTAATGGTTTCTTCTCTATTTTTCCTATCTCTCAAATGCATGTTGGACTCAGGGATCATCCCAATCTAATATCGTTTCACTTTAAGCCAGTCTGCAAAAAAACTATGTCCAAGAATAATTATATTTAATACACATAGCTATTGAAATGGATAGTTCTCCAGCCATTACAGTTCTGACAGAGATATTATATCTTTATGACAATTGGATCATTGAATTAATGATTAATTTTCATTATTATTAAATTGGTAATTAATTCCATTGGTGATTTCATTAATAACCAAATCCTTGGATTTGATGACCTTTGAAAATAATACCTGTTAGTTGGTGGTATATAATTAGTGAATTATGTTTTCTTCTTTCTTTGTAAGTATGGCTTAACCTTCGAGTTTCAAACACAAATGTTCAAATCTGGTATAACTGCTTATGATTCTCATTGGGAGCTTTTGAACAGAATTTAGCTATCTTATTTTGGCTTACCGTTAATTAACCTGAGGTGAGGACAAAGAAACTATGTTTTTAAAGGTCACCCAGGTTGTGTGGCTTTGCATTCAGGCCCAGGAACAAATTTGTCTGACACAGAATTTATTGCTTCATTTGTGAAACTGAAGCTCTACCAGATCTTAATTTTAAAAAAAATGCAGACAATGAGATACATAACAATGTTACACAGTTGCACTTGAAAGAATATAATTTAACCTTTTTATTTTCAATGCTTAAGTCCCAAAGAGAATCTTTCTTTTTCTAACTTACAGTTTTATTTGCAAACAAAAATGAGTTCAAAATATCTGCAACACTGGCCAATACTATGGCTTGTATCCTCCCAAAACATTCTGTCTCTGATAGGCATTTTTAGTTAATATAATAAAAGCTTTCAGTCATCTATCCTATAATTCTTCTCATGAAATAACTTTGGTTAATGTTGAATATCTTCCTTAGAGTATCTATAATTTGTCTACGATCTGGAAATGCCCTTTTTGCATCTTTGAATTTTCTACATCTTCTTTCTTACTGAGTGAGATTGATTTTCCTGCATCATAGTAAGTCTGCTGTTGTCAGAAATCTCCAGCATTACAGACAGTGAGAATCATACTGACAGTAATATTACAGAGTATGTGATTCATTTCACCAATTACAGCACTCATCCACTTCTGGAGTACCATGTCCTTTTGTCAGCATCTATTGTCACTCCTACTTTGGAAGGAATGTAAATGACTGTGTAAAAGAACAAATTAGTTCTTGTAAACCTTATCTTCACTTAGACCTTAAAAAAGAACTTTCAGTTTCCTTCAGTGTCACCCTTGTGCTTTAGCTTTGGCAGCTGTATCTGATGCAGTGTACGAAGCAGCTACCTTTTCTTGTAGTAAGTCACTGCACACCTGACTCATTTCTTTCTGATCAACTTTAGGACAGAAGCTAATGTTTCCAGGAGCTGCCAAAGGCAGCTAGATGGCACATAACATTAGGAGTTACTCTGAGAAAATAATGTCTAGACAGATTCTAATATTTAATTTCAGAGAAATATTTACTCATTTTCTGATGATATCACACTTTCATAGAGTACTTTCTGCCTCAGAGCTGAGGCTTTTGAAAATGTGGATGTAATGAAAGTGATGATTCTGTGTATCTGGAAACTTTATTTCAGCATAGAGAAATCAAGAAGAACTAAAAAAAACAATGTTGATTTATGTTAGATTATGACCCCGACTATTTCATTCCAATAGTTAGGCTGTTGAATGTTGTGTTTCCTAACATCATCTTCCATCTTTATTATACCCTCATCTCCTCAAATTACAGTTGTATCTTAGTTTCCTTTCCTGTTGCTGTGATGATAAAAAAGACCAAAACAACAACAGCAACAACAAAACCAAAACCCAAAACCAAACAACAAACAAAAATACCTTCAACAAAAACACCTTACTAGACAATGGGTTCATTCAACTCATAGTTGCAGGCTACAGTCTGTTATGGAAGGGGATTTACAGCAGGAGGTACATGAAGGTACTCGATATTCACAGTCAAGAGCAGAGATCAATCCAAACTTCTAAAATACTGAATGTAAATTATATATCAATTGTATCATTTTTCATGATATAGGGTTGATAAGAAGAAGCTAGCATTCCCATCAATCAATTTTACCTATGGCAAGGTATATTAGAATCCCACAGGATTATCATAGGCAGAATACAGTTTTACCTATGGAATATCAATATAACAAATCAAGTTATACTCTGGAAGTTGATAGTCAGTATTAGAGCAAGAAGGCAGATTAGAAATGGATGTATACAGTTGACAGTATCTAATATTATCTCATAGACTATGCACCCATGAAAGAATATTCTTTCTTGAACAGTAGTGAAAATGAACAGAGAATAAACTTTTGGATTTTCTTTTTGATTTTTTTTACTTGCTTTGGATTTCTGCCAAATTACCCTTCTCATTTATTTCTTTGTTATCACAGGGAAGGACACTTAGTTAGCTAACTCTATTTTGTTCCTGACTCTAACTTGAATGCCTGGAACTATAACCTTGGATAATGAACATCTTAAGAGAAAAAAAAAACTGTCCAGTAAACAAGTTATCTCCTTTTTCAAAAATTCATTTATATTTGTGTATGTGTATATACATGAACATACTTGCATGTAAGCACACTACATGAGTGCAGGTCTCCATGGGATCCAGAAGAAGATGTCAAATTCTTGCACGTGGAGTTATAGAAGATCATGAGGTCCCCAATCCTTGCCTTTGCTTTTTTTATTGTTTCATATTATACAGAGACAACTATATATATTAAGAAGACAGGCAGCTTTTAGTAGAAAAAACCAGCTTCCTCCACATGTGACCTGCTAATAACTAAGGTCTTTCCTGCCTTCACCATGCCATACTATCCCTCTGACTGGCTTGTTGAATCTGCTGACAAAAATGAGACTTTATAGACTCCTTGGCACTGGGACTATTTTAATAACTCTGGTCATAACAAGGTATATTAGAATCCCAATTGTTTGTTGCTTTCCACTTATTGATTACACTTCCAGACAAAAAATTCCCAGTTTGGGGGTAGAAATCCATTTTTTTTTAAAAAATAAAAGTTTACAGACATGGATTATATTCTTACTGTTTCCAGCTGAACTTTCAGATGTTGAGTTTACTTTTGAGTTGTAAGGGCAGGCAAATAACTTGCATTGTGGTTATACAGTCTTACATTTCAGTCACACAGCTTTTCCGTTACCTGTCTACTAAGACTGAAATCTTACAATCTATGGGTAAATACCAAGAAGACTTTCCTCTTCACATGTTTTACTGACCAGCCCTCATTTATTCAGAATTCCCATTGTTTTGTGATACCAACTACTCATTTTTAGCATTATCAGAAGGAGAAATATCTGATGAGACATTTAAAATAGAGGGCTTGTTGGAGAGATCTGGGTGTTACCTATTTTTCAGTATTGGAGACAAAACACAATGGCACCATTACATAGAAAATTTGAGGTTATATAGAAGAATATTATTTAAGACAATACTTGGATAATGGCATCAGTGACATTAGCAAACAATTGGAGATGACTCATCTTAAAGAAAAAGTGACAAGAAATGAAATATGGTAGGGTCATTTGTATTTAAACACAATTGCTCTCTCTAATCATTATGAAAATACTTTACCACCAATTTGAGGCATTAAGAGTCTGGGCACTTAATTATACTATAGTATTTATTTGTAGGGTTCTTGGAAGGTAAACATTGTTATAGCAAAGGAATTCAAGGTAGGAATCTCATGATTGAATAATGGAAGTTTTGGAATTAGAATTTCCAGAATGTATGCACATACACACACACCCTTTTGTTCCTGGTACCTGATCAACTATACCACTTAAGAAATTTGTCAGGACATAGAAACCCTGCCTGGCCAGTCTCAGGGATTCCTTCTAGTCTGAGCCAGTCCCATGAGCAGACCTGGGTGCTAGCTCCACACCCAGTCCCTTGACACACAGATGAAGTTTTACTCCCAGGTGTTCTAAGATGCCCAGGATCACAGGATCTCAGGAGCTTGGTCACACCAGGATTTCAGGATCTCAGATGCAGCTTGCCTCCCAGGAGCTCTGACACACCTAGGATCTCAAGATCACAGGTTACCTGAGTCACAGGATCATAGAGACAACTAGACTCTGAGGAGTACTGACAATATCAGGATCACAGCAGGATACGCTCTAGTTAGAGACAGTGGGATAACCAGATGGTGAAAGGCAAGCACAAGAACATAAGCAATATAAACCAAGGTTATTTGGCATCATCAGAACCCAGTTCTTACACCACAGCAAGTCCTGAATACCTCAACACATGAGAAAAGAAAGATTCAGATCTAAAATCACTTCTCATGTTAATATTAGAGGACTTTAAGAAGGACATAAATAACTCCATCAAAAAACACAGAAACAGGTAAATAGGTAGAAGCCTTTAAAGAGGAAACACAAAAATCCCTTAAAGGATTACAGGAAAACAAAAAAACAAGTGAAAGAATTGAATAAAATTCAATATTTAAATATGGAAATAGAAACAATAAAGAAATCACAAAAAGAGACAACCCTGGAGATAGAAAACCTAGGAAAGAAATCAGGAGTCATAGATGCAAGTACCACCAACAGAAGAGATAGAAGAGAGAATCTCAAGGGCAGAAGATACCATAGAAAAGACTGATATAACAGTCAAAGAAAATGCAAAATACAAAAGTCTCCTAACTCAAAACATCCAGGGAATCATGGACACAATGAGAAGACCAAACCTAAGGATAATAGGTGTAGAAGAGAGTAAAAGTTCCCAACTTAAAGGAGCAGTAAATATCTTCAATAAAATTATAGAAGAAAACTTTCCTAACCTAAAGAAAGAGATGCCCATGAACATACAAGAGGTCTACAGAACTCCAAATAGACTGGACCAGAAAAGAAATTCCTCCCATAACATAATTATCAAAACCCAAATGCACAAAACAAAGAAAGAATATTAAAAGTAGTAAGGGAAAAAGGTCAAGGGACATAAAGGTAGACCTATCAGAATTACACCAGACTTCTCAACAGAGACTATGAAAACTAGAAGATCCTGAGCAGATGTCATACAGACCTTAAGAGAACACAAAATGCCATCACAGGCTATTATACCCATCAAAACTCTCAATTGCCATAGATGGAGAAACTAAAATAGTCCATGACAAAACCAAATTTAAACAATATCTTTCCACAATTCCAGCTCTACAAAGGATAAGAGATGGAAAACTCCAACACAAGGAGGGAAACTAGACCCAAGAAAAGGCAAGAAAAAATAATCTTCTTTCAACAAACCCAAAAGAACATAGCCACACAAACATAATTCCATCTCTCTCTCTCTCACACACACAAATAACAAGAAGCAACAATCACTTTTTTTTTTAATATTTTTTAACATCAATGGACTCAATTGCCCAATAAGACATAAACTAACAGACTGGATACATAAACAGGACCCAGCTTTTGCATACCTCAGTGACAAAGACAGGCACTACTTCAGAGTAAAACACTGGGAGGCAATTTTTCAAGCAAATGGTCCCAATCAACAAGCTGGAATATCCATTCTAATATCAGATAAAATTGACTTTCAACCAAAAGTTATTAAAAAATGTAAGGAAGGACACTTCAAACATGTCAAAGAAAAAAATTTATCAAGAACTTTCAATTCTGAACATTTATGCTCCAAATGCATGGATACCCAAATTAAAAAAAATATAACTTTACTAAAGCTCAAAACATACATTGCACCTCATGCAATAATAATAGGAGATTTCAACACTCCACTCTCATCAATGGACAGATCATGGAAACAGAAACTAAACAGAGATACAGTGAACCTAACAGAAGTTAGGAACCAGAGTTGACAGATATCTATAGAACATTTCATCCCAAAGCAAAAGAATATAACTTCTTCACAGCACCTTATGGTACCTTCTCCAAAACTGACCATATAATTGGCCATAAAACAGGCCTCATCAGATAAAAGAAGATTGAAATAATCCCATGCACCCCATCAGACCACCACAGACTAAGGCTGGTCTTCAATAACAACAGCAATGGAAAGCTCATATCACATGAAACCTGAACAATGTTCTACTCAATGATAATTTTTGTCAATGGAAAAATAAAAAAATAAATTAAAGACTTTTTAGAATTCAATGAAAATAAAGGCACATCATACCAAATCTAATGGGACACAGTGAAGTCAGTGCTAAGAGGAAAACTCATAGCTTTGAGTGCTCCAGAAAGAAACTGGAGAGAGCAAACAATAGCAGCTCACTTGAAAGCTCTAGAACAAAATGAAGCAAATACACCCAAGAGGAATATACAGATAGCAGGAAATAATCAAATTCAGGGCTGAAATCAACCAAGTAGAAATAAAAAACTCAAAAGAACTATACAAATAATCAACAAAACTAGAAGCTGTTTTTTTTTTTTTTTGAGAAAATTAACAAAATAGATAAACACTTAACCAGATTAATCAGAGGGCACAGAGACAGTATCCAAATGAAAAATCAGAAATAAAAAGGGAGACATAACAACAGAAACTGAGGAAATCCAAAGCATTGTGGGATCCTACTACAAAAGCCTATACTCAACAAAATTGGAAAATCTGAATAAAATGGAAAATTTTCTAGACTGATACAAGGTACCAAAATTAAATCAGGATCAGATAATCCATCTAAATAGACCCATAACTTCTAAAGAAATAGCATCAATCACCAAAAGTCTCCCAAACAAAAAAGAAAAAAAATGAAAAAAAGAAAGAAAAAGTAAAAAGAAAAAGAAAAGCCCAGGACCAGATGGTTTTAATGAACAATTCTATCAGACCTTCAAGGAAGACCTAATACCAATACTCTTCAATGTATTCCACAAAATAGAAACAGAAGGAACACTACCAAATTCATTCTATGAAGCCACAATTACACTTATACCTAAACCACATGAAGTCCCAACAAAGAAAAAGAACTTCAGACCAATTTTCCTTATGAACATTGATGCAAAAATACTCAATAAATTTCTCACAAACTGAATCCAAGAACACATCAAAACAATCATCCATCATGATCAAGTAGGCTTTACCCAGGAATACAGAGTTGATTCTATATATGGAACTCCATAGATGTAATCCACTATGTAAACAAACTCAAAGAAAAAAAGCCACATGATCATTTCATTAGATGCTGAAGAAGTATTTGACAAAATTTAAAACCTTCATGATAAAAGTCTTGGAAATATTAGGAATTCAAGGACCATACCTTAACATAATAAAAGCAATATACAGCAAACCACTAGCCAATATCAAGCTAAATGGAGAAACTTGAAGCAATCCCACTAAAATCAGAAACTAGACATGGCTGCTCACTCTCTCCCTACCTATTCAATATAGTACTCGAAATCCTAGCCAGAGCAATTAGACAACAAAAGAAGGTCAAATGATACAAATTGGAAAGGAAGAAGTCAAAATATCACTATTTGCTGATGATATTGTAGTATACATGTGACCCTAAAATTCCACCAGAGAACTCCTAAAACTGATAAACAACTTCAGCAAAGTAGATTGATATAAAATTAACTCAAGCAAATCAGTAGCTTTCCTCTATTCAAAGGATAAACAGGCTGAAAAAGTAATTTGGGAAACAACATCCTTCACAACAGTCACAAATAATATAAAATACTTTGGTGTGATTCTAACCAAGCCAATGAAAGATCTGTATGATATGAACTCCAAGTCTCTGAAGAAAGAAATCAAAGAAGATCTCAGAAGTTGGAAAGACCTCCCATGCTCATTGATTGGCAGGATTAATATAGCAAAAAATGTCATCTTGCAGGAAACAATCTACATTTTCAATGCAATCCCCATCAAAATTCCAACTCAATTCTTCATAGAATAAAAAAAGAGAAATTTGCAAATTCATTTGGAATAACAAAAAACCTAGAATATCAAAAACTATTCTTAACAAAAAAGAACTTCTGGGGCAATCACTATCCCTGACCTCAAGCTGTACTATAGAGCAATAGTGATAAAAACTGTATGGTACTGGTACAGAGACGGGTGGGAAGATCAATGGAACAGAATTGAAGACCCAGAAATGAACCCATAAGTAGTCTCTTGATCTCTTGACAAAGGAGCTAAAACCATCCAGTGGAAAAGACAGCATTTTCAACAGATGGTGCTGTCTCAACTGGAGGGCAGTATGTAGAAGAATGCAAATCAATACATTCTTATCTCCTTGTACAAAGCTCAAGTCCAAGTAGATCAGGGACCTTCACATAGAACCCAACCTAATGAAACTTATAGAAGAAAAAGTGGGGAAGAGCCTTGGACACATGGCCACAGAGAGAAAGTTTCTGAACAGAACACCAATGTCTTCTGCTCTAAGATCAACAATAGACAAATGGAACCTCATAAAATTGCAAAGCTTCTGTAAGGCAAAGGACATTGTCAATAGGACAAAATGGCAACCAACGGAGTGGGAAAAGATCTTTACCAATCCTACATCCAATAGAGGGTTAATTTCCAATATGTACAAAGAACTCAAGAAGTTAGACTCCAGAGAATCAAATATCCCTATTAAATATGGGATACAGAGCTAAAAAAAATTTTAACCCTGAGGAATATCGAATGGCCAAGAAGCAACTATAGAGATGTTCAACATCCTTTATTCATCAGGAAATGCAAATCAATACAACCTTGAGATTCCACCTCACTCCAGTCAGAATGGGTGAGAGATTGAAAACTGAGGTGATAGCAGATGCTGGTAAGGATATGGAGAAAGAGGAACGCTCCTCCTTTTTTGGTGGGATTGCAACCTAGTACAGCCACTCTGGAAGTCATTCTGCAGGTTCCTCAGAAATTGGACAGAGTATTACCTGAGGACCCAGCAATAGCACTCCTGAGCATATACCCAGAAGATGCTACAACATATAACAAGGATACATGCTCCACTATGTTCATAGCAGCCTTATTTATAACAGCCAAAAGCTGGAAAGAACACAGTCCTTTAAAAGAGGAATGGATACAGAAAATGTAGAATATTTATAAAATGGAGTACTACTAAATACAATGAAATCATGAAATTCCTAGGCAAATAAATGGGTGGAACTAGAAAATATTATCCTGAGTGAGGTAATCCAGTCACAAATTAACATACATCGTATGCACTCACTGATAAGTGAATATTAGCACAAAATCTCAGAATACTGATCTTGCAATTCACAGACCACATGAAGCTCAAGAATAAGGAAGACCAAAATATAGATGCTTTGTTACTTTTTAGAAGGGAAAACAAAATACTCATGGGACGAAATAAGGAGAGAAAGTATGGAGCAGAGACTGAAGGAAAGGCCATCCAGAGACTGCCCCACCTGGGGATCCACTCCATATACAGTTACCAAAGGCAAAAACTATTGTGGAAGCCAAGAAGTGCATGCTGACAAGAGACTGATAGCTGTCTCCTGAGATGCTCTGCCAGAGCCTGACAGAGGTGGATGCTTGCAGCCAACCACTGGACTGCATGCAGAGTCCACAATAGAGGAATTAGATAAAGGACTGAAGGAAGAACAACAATATTAACCAAACAGACCCCCCCCCAGAGCTCCCAGGGCCTAAACCACCAACCAAAGAATACACACGGAGGGACCCATGGCTCCAGCCACATTTAGCAGAGGATGGCCTTGTGGGGCATCAATAGAAGATGAGACCCTTGTTCCTATGAAGGCTTGATGCCACAGTGTAGGGGTATTCGAGGGTGGAGAGGTGGGAGTGGGTGGATGGTTGGGGCAACACCCTCATAGAAGCAGGGGGAGGGGCAATGGAATAGGGGATTATAGGGTGGGGGACAGGGAAAGGGTATAACATTTAAAATCTAAATAAAGATAATATCTAATAAAAAAGAAACTTGTCAGGAATAAGACTTTCTATCACCAGATATAGTCCCTCTATTTATACCTGAAGTCTAGTCTAAACTGTTCTTTATAATCCATGGAATGCACAGCATTTTGATCTTAACACCAAAATTAGGCTAACATCAAAAGTGATGAGAGTACACCACATTAAATGGCATTAAATTCTGAGCTTAGTAGGGGACAATTTGAAGGGACTTTCAATGGACAAACAGGTGAACAAAGGACAAAAGTATAGTGTCTTGGGAAGTTTCCAGAATTATATTATCCTAAATTGCATGGTCTTTTTTTTTTTTTTCATTCAATTTGTAAAATTCAGAGAGCATGGCACTTCTAGGTGACAATTTGATGAAGTGAAATCATACGATCACTAGAAAACTAAAATGTATTAGTTTAAACAATGATGGTTGCCCGTGTACATTTACCAGATCTATCTCTCAGGTCATGCTTATATTTCCTACTCTCTGACTTTCACTGTTGCTTTCCGTAGCTTCTAGGATGTGAAAGAACCATCTTATACAATTTTGGAGATTAAATAAAAGAGATTAATTTCTCAACAACTATTATGCAATGCTTGTCCTTTCTCTTTCATTTTTTTAGAATGAATGGTAGACATTTTTCATATGACTGATAATTGAAATAAACTCACCCTTCAAGACAATGTTCATATTTAGAGATGTAGAACTATTTGTGATGTAATATACAGTCAAGAGATGACTAGGGCAGTTTTCACAATTGTGTGTGAAGAATTCTACCTGTGGTTTTTTTTTTAGTAAGCAGTTTTTAAGGAGCTATAAGAGCTGTGCTAGTACAAAAGTCCTCCAAAATGTAAAACTTCTTTGTCTTAAGCATTGGGAAAGTTGAAATGGCATGTCTGACTATGCAGCCTGAAGAATTCTCCTCAGAGACCTCTCAGGTACAGCCAGGACCTTGATGTACACCATAGAAAAAATTTTCAGGACAAGTCAATGTCAAGTAAAGTTGGATACTCAGACAGATTGAAGTGTATTTTTAACAGAAAAATGTCCTTATGTGTCTTAAGCCTAGCTACATAGTTTATTGTGTGGTTTTAGAGATTACATCATTCAAAAGAAGTCCTTTAGAACTCTATGTCCAAAACTTAGTAGAATTTAAGAGTCACACAAAATTATTGAGATAATATATTTTTTCTACTCATCTGCAGGATATTATTGATAAGTGAGACCGCAAGGTGCTTATATAGTACCTTATACAGGCTTCAAGATGAAAGAAATGCTGTTAAAGACAAAAACAACTAACTTTCAAGATAAGATTTGTCCTTAATTATGATTCATTAACTTTTATAATACTATAATTTGAGCACACTCTCATAAAAGGGAGTATAGCCATTATGGAAGTGGTCTTTGTAGGGGTTTGGTCAATGATGTTTTAAATTAATTGTTAATTAATTAATTAATTATTTTATTAATTTATTTGCATTCCAAATTTTGCTTCCTTTCCTGGTTCCCCTCCCAGAGCTCTTCACCCAATCTCCCTCCCCTTTGCCTCTGAGAGGGTGCTCGCCCCCAAATGCGCATCCCCTTTCCTGGGGCATCAGTCTCTACAGGATTGGGTACATCCTCTCTCACTGATGTCAGCCCTTGTATGCTCTTTGGTTGGTGTCTTATTCTCTGGAAGCTCTGAGGGTTACAGTTAGTTGACAATGTTGATGTTCTTATGGAGTTACCATCCCCTTCCACAGTCCAGTGGTTAGCTATAAGTATTTGCTTCTGTCTCAGTCAGCTGGTGGTAGAGCTTCTCAGAGAACAGCCATGCTAAGCTCCTGTCTGCAAGCACAACATAGCATCAGTAATAGTGTCAGGATTTGGTGCCTGCCCATGGGATGGATCCTAATTTAGATAGGTCACTAGATTGTCTTTCCTTCAGCCTCTGCTCCATTTTTGTACCTGCATTTCTTTCATACAGGAGCAATCCTGGATCAAATATTTTGAAGGTGGTTTGATGATCCCATCTAAAGCTTTAATTCTCAAGCCAAAACAGAAAAATAAATCATAGAAAGAAGGTATTCTTCTTTATTTCCTTATGTATTCTTATAGATCCTTTTTTTGTCTTGTCTCATTGCATACATAGTTTTAATAATAATAACAATACTACTACTAATAACAACAACAATAACAACAACAACAACAACACAGATTGCTGAGTTTAAAAATCAGAACCACACTTCTAAAGACAAGTAATATACAATGGGATAAAACGAAAATAGAAGGTGAAGGTCACCTTTGGACATGAATGAATCAGCAGTAGACATGAGTGGCAGCTTGCTTTGCTTTGTAGGTATCTGGGGAGGTTGCTCATAGGGGCTTGGTTTGGAAGGCATGGTGGAGACAGCAGGTGAAGAACTAGCGGAGAGGATTTGGAATTAGATTGATATTTCTTGTCATCTTTCCCAATATTGTTTACTTTTTTTTCAATACTATTCAACACTTTCAAAGTATGTCTGAACTGAGGCAAAGGTATTATAATGAAAATGGAATGAAAGGGTGGAAGAAGTTAACAAAAATGTAGGCATACATTTATACATACAAGAAAATACTTGTATGATTTGAATGCTTACTAATGCTATAACATATCCTGCTTTTATCTGATTACCTTACTATACCTTTTATTTAATAAAATCCCAAATTACCATTCAGGTTTCATAATATAAAATACATTATGTAAAGGTCATAGCTTGTAATCTATTCACTTATAGCTTCAAACACTGTAAAACATAAAACACTCAAGCTTTATGTGAAAACAGAGCTCACATTGCAGTAGAATATGTTTTCAGAGAGATAGAAACAAACAGGGAATTAGTTTAGGTGATTCCAATGAAAATTTCAGAATTAGAAATCAGGCATGAAAAACCTGAGCTTCTCTGAATATTTCTCTGCTCAATGTTTATTCAGTCCTGACCTTGTGGAAAGTTCCTCACTTTCTCTTCTCTTTGCTCTTCAAAATGGAACTTTTTTGTTTCAGAAATGTTTCAAAGAGGAACTATGGTTTACTGCCTCAAATAGCTTTTGGAATAAAGCAGGATATGAATTATTAAATAAATAACATCTAATGCTTATAGTCTGAAATAAAAAGTATTAAGTGTCTAAGATAAAATCTTTCTGTTCTTGTTCTAATCCCCAAGAAGAAATTTTCCTGTCTGATTCCAATCTATCATTGACCCTTAGAATTACAAGGATATTTCATTGGCATGAAAACTTTATGGCCATGGACTCATAATGAAGCTGGGTCAGGATGGATGTATAAGCATGACTGTGGGAAAACATTAGTAAAGTTTTTATTTTCTCCTCTTTGTGGAGCTGATTAAATTGTTACTTAAATTTTATTGGGACAGTTTCTAATGCTCACTGAACATTTTAGGCTGTGAGAGTTGGCAATGAAAAATGAGTGAACTATCTTTCCTACTCTTGAAACTAAACACATGAGACTTTTCATAATTAAATCTAGAAGGAAAATCTGTGTTGTGAATGTTGTTATCTAAAAGTGAATATAGGGATAGTTAACATGAAATTCCGAGGTGCTCAGTAATTGTACCGTGTTTAGTTTTCTTTTACACAGAACTTGCATATATCCATATTTTCTGTATTTATATTATGAATGTATTTGCTTATATTTTGTAGAAATATACAATAACTATAATATAATTAGTAAAATATAATATAATTTAGTATGATTAGTAATACAAGTGACAGCTTATACTGGCAAGGACGTGGAGTAAGGGGAACACTCCTCCATTGCTGGTAGAAGTGCAAACTTGTACAACCACTATGAAAATCAATAGAGTGGTTCTTGAGAAAGTTGCAAATCCACCTACATCAAGATGGAGCTATACTACTGTTGGACATATACCCAAAGGATGATTCTCCTACTTCAAAGACACTTTCTCAACTATATTCATTGTAGTTTTTTTTTTTCATAATGGCCAGAAACTGGAAACAAGCTAAATATTCATCAATAGATGAATGGATAAAGAAAATGTGATACATTTACACAAGAGAGTATCATTCAGTTATTAAAAATGTTGTAATGAAATTTGCAAGCAATTAGATAACCCAGATCCAGAGTGATAAATATGGTGTGTATTCATTTATATGTGCCTATTTACCATTAAGTAAGTGATAACCAAATTATAATTCCTAGACTCAGAAAGATTATGTAAAGAAAGGGAACATATAGGAGGGCGCATGTGCCTCCTTGTAAGGGTTCCTTCTACCAGGATAGATTTTAGATAGGATAGATTTTACAAGCAGAGTGTGGACCAGTGACAATGGGGACAGGGTGATCTGGATGGGAGGACATAGGGAGAAGTAAAAGACTGCTGGGAGAGATAGATGACATTGGGGGACACTTGGGGGTGATGTGAAAACCTAGTGCAGTGAAAATTTCCTAGAATATATTTCCTATAATATAGTGGTCCTAGTGAGGACTTCTGACAATAGAGATGCTGAGTCTCACCTAGTGAGGACTTCTGTCAATAGAGATACTGAGTCTCACCTAGTGAGGACTTCTGACAATAGAGATACTGAGTCTCACCTAGTGAGGACTTCTGACAATAGAGGATACTGAGTCTCACCTAGTGAGGACTTCTGACAATAGAGGATACTGAGTCTCACCTCACTGTCTCTTGTTGCCAGATGAGACTCCCATTGGTTGCACTGGGTTATATGTGGAAACCTTCAAATGACAAAGGGTTGCTTTTGGCAAACTGACAGCAGGGTCCTATTGTATTGTTGAGAATACAATCTACACAACTCATTGAACATTGAGAAGTCCAGCTGGGGCCTACATAGAGACTACATTCTCATCTCAAAGAGAATGCACTCCACTTAAAGAGACACATGGACATGAACCAAGCCACACAAGAACTAAGCCACACACACACACACACACACACACACACACACACACACACACACACACACACACACACACACGCACACACTCCTAATAATATTCTTCTATACTAATAGATAAGACAGGCCTTTTCTGGTAGCATGTGGGAACAAATGCAGAGAACCAAGACAGAGAATATGTGGAGAGAGTCTAAATGGGAGTTTCTATCAAAACCCTGTCCTCAGAGACTAGAGAATCATTTAGAAGAGGATGAAGAACGATTTCAAAAGATAAACTGGGTGAAAGACAACAGGAGAACAAGGCCTCTGAATCAAATAAGCAAGGTGTGTATGAGCCCACAGAGACTGAGGCTTCAAGCCCAAGGCTTAGGGAGGTCTGGACCATGTCCTCTGTATATATATTATAGCTCTTTGCTTAGTATGTTTATTGGACTCCTTGCTGTGACAATAAATGAGTCTGACCCTTGTACCTGATCTCGAGATCAGCCTTTAAATGTTTGTTTTATTCACCTGAAGTAATTCTCATCTCTGAGATTTATAGCCTCAGTCTGCTAACCTAGGCCTAATCCTGGAGGTTTCTAGTTACCCTGCAAACTTATTTTGGTCTAGAATGATTCCAGCCTCTGAGACTTACTTCTGAATAAGCTCACCCTTTCTAGTTCTTTCTGTTCTCTGACTGATTCAATTCAGCTGATTCAACTCCTTTTTAAGTTTACTGATTCAGTCTGGTTTCTCTCAGCTACTCAGTGAATTTCTTTGCATGATGTCATACTAAGTTGGCAATATGTTCTCATCTAGTTCCTCTCATTCTCTGGCTCATTTGGTCTTTACCAATGTCTAGCCTGTTCTGTCTTCAACCTGTCTATAAAACTCTCCAGGTTAAATGGACTCTTTTCTTTTTCTCTCTTTTTTTCTGCACTTCTGTCTTAAGTAACTTCTGTTTCCTCTCTTCTTGAGGAGTTGGGAGTACTCTATTCTGTCAAATATTCCTCTGATTTGTCACTTTGCCACTCAATTAGACATCAATTTTAAACATGGCTGTTTCCTTCTACAAACTAACTTTACCTTCATTGTTTGGTATTAAAGGTGTGTACAAAGGGCCTGTCTGTATTCCAGTCAGAGGAATTAAAGGTGTGTGTTAAGGGCTGAACCACACCACAAGTAAAAACAGTTTTGCTTTGTTTTGTATTCTAGTAGACAATGCAATCTCTAGGTTCAAAATGTGATCAAATATCCTGCAACATCAGTCATCAAGAAAACAAATAAGGACAAATTCTGGTAAGTAAGGATATGGATAAAATAGGATCTTTATATGCTGATGGTGGGAAGGTAATGTGGTCCAGCCAGTGTGAAAACCAATATGTATAGTCTCAAAAAATAGAGATCTAGTATATGGTCTATCTGCATTACTCTTAGGTATTTAAAATAATGTATTGCAGAGATATTTACACAGTACTAGTCGCAGTATGGTATTTATGGGGCCAACCTAGGCATCCAACAACATAGAAATAAAAAAAATATATGTACAGAATTATTATTTTTTCAGCCAGAATAATAAATGAAGCTATGTCCTTTACAGGAAAATGGATGCAACTGGAGATGATTGTACTAAGCAAAATATGATAGTATTAAAAAGATAGATTTCATATGCTTCTTTTCATGTATGGTTTCTCAATTTTATATAGACACATAAAATCATATCTGTATATATGGTATAAAACTAGAAGGGAGATTGTCTAAAGGAACAAAGGGGACTATAGGACCAGTAAGGGTGAGAAACAGTAGGGAAGGGAGAAAGGAAGGGAACACGGTTACTATACAATGTGTACTTGTTAGAAAATTGCCTTGGGTAGCACAGTATTATATATCATGAATATACACAGAGAAAACAAAAACAAAACAAAGCAGGTCTGTCTTTGGAAAGGTTTTGTCAGACATGCCAGTTTAGATTTCTCTCTCTACATATACTCTTCCAAAATAGAAGTTCTTTTTCTTTAAAATTTCTCATTTATTTACATTCCCCCTTCCTACCATTCCTCATCTACCCCTCCTCCCTCTTGCCTCCAATAGGATGCTCTCCCCTCAGCAGGCTCCCCCTTCCCTGGGGCCTCAAGTCTCTCCAGGATTAGGCATATCTTTCTCCCACTGAGGTCAGATCAGGCAGTATGTGTGCCTCTGCTATATATGTGTCAGGGGCCTCAGACTAGCCTGTGTATGCTGCATGGTTGGTAGCTCTGTCTCTGAGAGCTGTCTGAGATCCAAGTTAGTTGAGACTACTGGTCTTCCTATGAGGTTGCCTTCCCCTTAATCTTCTTCAATTCTTCTCCTAATTCAACCATAGAAGACTACAACTTTAGTCTAATGGTTGGGTGTAAGTATCTGTGTCTATCTCAGTTGCTAGAAGAGCCTCTCAGAGGACAGCCATGCTAGGTTCCAGTCTTCAGTCTCTTTTCTGGTTTTGTCCCTGTAATTCTTTCAGACAAGAATAGTTCTGGGTCAGAAATTTTGACTGTGGGTTAGTGACCCTGTCCTTCCACTTGAGGGAGTCTACCTACTGGAGGTGGACTCTTTGAGTTCCCTCTCCCACTCTGACCAGCACCAGAAAATACATCTTTTATTTGCCTAATGTAATGGACATCTTAGAGGTTGACTGCTGAATAAGCTTACCCCTCCTAGTTATTTCTGAACTCTGGTTCTTGTTTGTTTGTTTGTTTGTTTTTTGAGACTGGGTTTCTCTGTATAGCCCTGGGTGTCCTAGAACTCACTCTGTAGACCAGGCTGGCCTCAGAAATCCGCCTGTCTCTGTCTCCCAAGTCTGGGATTAAAGGCATGCCCCACCACTGCCAGGCTCTTTCTGAACTATGGCTGGCTTGTTCAACTCAGCTATTCTTGCTCAAACTCTGCTCCAAGATGATTGATTCAGTCTGGCTTCTAATTTGCTCTGCTTGGCCTCAAACTAACTCTGGCAATTTGGTCTAATCTGGCTCCTTCTTATTCACTCGCTTCACTTGCCTTTACTGACCTGCTCCAAACTATCTAGTCCTTTACTCACTGCACTGACTCCCAAATGACACAACTCCCAACTCACTGACAGATGGAAAAGAACTGTAATGCTCTTACTAGCATTTCTCCTCAAAGTTGGGTTTATCCTATCTCTGACTTATTCTGTCAAATCTTTGTCTGATTCCTCAGGTTATCTGCCTCTCCATTAGAGATCATTGTTTGGGAGTAAAGGTGTGTATCTAACGATTCCAGCCAGAGGGGTTAAAGGTGTGTGCTAGCTAAATAATACAGACTTGAAAGGTCTTTGGATGTGATCACAGCAGCCATGTTGCTGGTTTAAAATTCCTCTATAAGTGCTGTTTATTGAAGATGTTGTATTTTGCAGTATGTATATATATTGGCTTCTTTATAAAAAAATTATATATTCACTTACCTTAGAGTTTCCATAGCTGTAACAAAATTGGGAAGAAAAAGTTTATTTGGCTCACAGTTCCACATTGCTGTTCATCACCAAAAGAAGTCTGGACAAGAGCTAAATAAAACAGGGCAGAATCCTGGAGGCAGGAAGTGTTGCAGAGTCCATGGAGGGGTGCTTCCTGGGTTGCTTAACATAACTTACTCAGCCTACTTTCTTATAGAACCCAGGATCACCAGCCCAGGGATGGAACCACCCACAATGGGCTGGGTCCCATACATCAATTCCTAATTATAGTCTGGTCTTATAGAGATCAAATAGACATTTTCTCAGTTAAGGATTCCTTCTTTCAGATAACTATAGTTTGTATGTCAAGCCAGCAGACCATAATATATGTGGGGACTTATATCTGAATCTTCTGAGTGATTCCATGTCTGATTTATTACTGTTCTTTTGTGCCAATACTATGTTGTTTTTATTACTATAGCTTTATAGCTTCTGACAGTCCTAGGACATACAATCTCACAGCAACTCCCTGATTCTCTGGCCCTTATAATCTTTCTGAACCCCTCTTTCAGAGTCAACTTCAAACCCAGAGACCACTGAGCTAGAACTGACCAGAAAATAGCACCTCCCTGAGGACTACCAGAGGTACAATGCAAGCTTCCAAAGAAGAGAATCAACCCATTGCAAGCTATCTGCATTTTTCATAGTTGAGTTCAATTGTTTCCTCCAGTACCCTACAAATCTTTAAAATCTTACCTGATCAAGAGCAACCCCACGTTTCTTTTACTGAAAATAGTCATTAGAAATATTTTATTTGGTACATTCTAAATCTCTGTACAGATAAGTCATCCAGTCTCAAAGTGATCAATATTTTGTTAGATTTATTTTATAGACCACACCCTCCTCACTTTCTTAAGGTATTTTAAATAAAATGCTGGATAGCCTGTCATTTCCCTAAAAGTTATTCAGTGTGGACTTAACAGTTAAGAAGCTTTTAGAAAGCAATGCATTGTCCCAAATTCCTTAAAAATATTAATATCCGTCCAATTATATGGAATCAAGTATCTTAAAGCTATTTTGTTAACATCCATATGCTAATATCAATACCCAAATAAGGTTTATATGTTGCTTTTTTATTGCATTATTTTCTTATTGATTTGTTGGACACATTGGAGCATTTACTTTTGTCTATCTCAAATTTGCTATATTGTATCCAATAATGCCATTTATTTTATCTTACTGTCACTGACAAGGCCTGTATATTGGTAGGTAGCTCTATAGACTTAATTACATTTAAGTTCAGTTTTGGAGGAGCCAGTAATGTTTTTCATAGCATCTCATTAGGGGGCCACAGTCTCCTATTTACTGATGTTTGCATTGTTGAGTGTGTTATAGGCAGAGCCAAGTAATCTCTTTTTCATGAATGTCTGTGTCAAATTTCCTTCAATGTTTTTAGTAAATCATAATTTTCAACCTCTATTATTTTATTATGCATTACAAGATGGTAATAATATAATTTGATCAATCCTTTTCCATTTATTAGTGGGGATGCTTCAAAGAACAATTTTTCACACATCAGCTATCTTCCTATCATGAAATGAAGTTTGCAAATGACAGTATAAATGATTGATTTGTTCCCTTTGTTATTAAGTCTTCAAAATAATGAGTTTCTGTCTTAGGAACTTTTAGTGCAGATCCATATATGTTTTCGGAGGGCATGTAAAATTATGAATTCAGGGTTTTCATGTGTTTGTTATATTTTTACAATGTAAAACTTCCTCGCTTTTTAACTGAAAAATTATTTTTTAATTTAATTTTGAATATAAATGTGCTGTTCTTATAATTACAGGTTATTTTGTATATATGTATTTTTTTTATTTAATGTATTCTTCACTCATACAGTATATCCTAACAACAGACTCCACTCCCTCTCCTTCTCCCCCTTCACCTGACTTTGGCTCCCCTTCCTCCAACTCCACTGCTCTTCTATTTCCCTTCAGAGTAAAACAAGCTTCTCAGTGCTATCAACTGGACATAGCATAACATGACACAGTAAGGTTAGGCATAAACTCTCATATCAAGGTTGGATAAGGTAATAAATACATTGGAGAAAAAAGGTCCCATGAGCAGGCAAAAGTGTCAGAGACATCCCCTACTCATATCATTAGGAATCCATCAAGAAAGCCCAGTAAACAACCATGGCACTTACACAGGGGACTCAGCACAGACCCATAGGTACGGTTGTTTCTTTAACTCTTTACAAATTTGAATACTTCCTTCTTCTGCCGTATTTGCACATTGCCTCATTCTCTAGCATTTTGCATGTTTCAATATTTTCTTTGCATTGTTTTTCTCAAGTATTAGGTAAGGTGTTCAATTGTAGCTTTGTTGTCATGGTGGGGACTTTGAACTTCTTTGACCTGTGATTTGCTCTGTGTGATAAGTTTTGGGAAGTTTTTGTCTATTATCACTCCAAACATTTCTTGTATGCAATAGTCTTTTAGCACTACTGTGAAAATGCTGCCAGTTTTGAAAATGTCTTGTGCAACGTGGGTACCATATTGTAACATTACTGTAACATTCCTTTTGTATTGCACTCTGGTGAGTTCTGCTGATGTACCTTCAACCTCATAGATTTGCTCTTTTGTTATGTCTCATCGATGGCTAGTTACCCAATACACTCTGCACCCATGATTGATTCTTCTTATCTCTCCATTTCCTTTCATTGTGGTGGTTTTATCAATATATACTAATTTCTAATTATAATATTTTGATAATTTCATACATGAGTACTGAACTTATATCATTTCTATCTTTTCACTTTTCTATAGTAAGTCTCCATTCCTTTCAAATTCACTACCTCTTGGTCTTTAATCACCAGTTTTTATGTGGCTGTGTGTAGATGCTACACATGTATGTATTATATGGAGTCTTTAGACCAATCACTATCAGGCGTGTTCCTCTATTATGTGCCACCTTATTTTGAAAATTAGTTTGACACTGAACCCGGGACTCACTGATCAACCAAAACCACTGGCAGCAAACCACAGGGAAATTTCTGGTTTTGTTTCCCAAGTGCTGCTATAAAGATATATGGTGAAATGATTAGCTTTTTACATGGGTACTAGAGATCTGAATTCAGGTTTCCAGGCTTCCATTGCAAATACTTTACAAACTGAATCATTTGCCAAGTGCAATTAAGATATGCTGTAATTTAGAAAGTTATGAGGCCCCAATGTTAGAAGAGATATTGAAACAATATGAAAATATGACAGATTGTTTATTTTAAATTAATTATCAAGTTTGATTCTCTTGTTTATAGCATCTTAAAGGAAAAAAAGAGAAGTATCAAGACTGCACTTTTTCTGAGCATTGCAATTTTCCAATATAGATATAGGAGCAGATAACTCATTCATGGACATGCCTTTTGATATTTCTCCTATGGAAAATCAAATATATGTGTCCTTCTTCTGAATGTGAGTAGTCTCTATGAGTACTTAAACACTAATATTAGAACATAATAGACAACATTTTCTAGGTTTAGCTCAATATTGATTGGAAGCTATCATGCATGTTGCTCAGGTACTCTGAGAGAAATTCTGTAAGTAAATGCCCTGAAATAACAAGGGGAGAAATGGGAGAAGGGAGCTCTGCTGGGCTCAGGATTATAGCCTTCTATTGGGACTGTACTGCATACCCACCCAGACAACTGCTGAAACTCTAGTGTATGTTCACTCTAATTTGATAGCTCTACACAATTTCTAATTCACTAATCAGTGAAACCCAACAAAATAGATGCTTTCAGCCACTAGCTTTAGGGGTGAACTATTATACAAATATATAATATACCCCTTCTTATGGAGAGTCTAAGAATATGAGCCCTACTTAGACATTTTTGAAGTTAATTGCTTATGAAATCTTATTGAATGAAGAACTTCTCCTTAAGTGATGAGCATACCTTCAAAATATTATTTATGTCATAGTATAATCTTGTCCTCTTTTCCTAGTCAGTGACTCCCAGGTTTAAGCTTTTACTTGTCCAGACTGAATTCTACTGCCTTTTATTTTGTTGGGTAAACTGTGCCTCTCTCTGCACATTACAGTTTTCCAAGTAAAACACCCAAAGAACAAAGACAACCTAGAACGATATTTATTGTTGATCTTTAGAGTTTCCCTTTTCTGGTATATTATGCCTGTAAATCCTCACTACAGATGATCTAAACAAGAGGAAATCATTGTGATGTGCTGCTCACCATTCCCCATTTTACCTTGCTAATCACTCTCTACTACTAGCTGCAAATAACTTATTAAAATCGTGCAAACCCTAGTTTTCATTAAGAAAGCAAACTCCCAGCAAAAGCTTTGTCCCCACAAGGCCTCTCTTGACGCACATACGTCATGACTGGGAGAAGAGATGCATTGAAGCTCTAGCTCAGGGTGGGAAAATAGCATTTTTCCTGGTTTTAAATGCTTATTTATTGGCAAATGAATGTTTGCTGTGCTTTGGATCAAAAGATTCTGACACAGCTTAGAATGAAGGTATATGTGGGGAGGGAGGGAACGGTTCTCAGTAATTGTGACTCTCACTGGAATGAAAAGAAGATACTTGTTTTTGGTAGAGCAATTTTCATTGGCAAGAGATATTCTAAGGGGAACTCTGGTATTGTACTGGCTAGTTTTGTGTGTCAACTTGACACAGGCTGGAGTTATCACAGAAGGGAGCTACAGTTGGGGAAGTGCCTCCATGGGGTCCAGCTGTGGGGCATTTTCTCAATTAGTGATCAAGGGAGTAGGGCCCCTTGTGGGTGGTGCCATCCCTGGGCTGGAGGTCTTGGGCTCTATAAGAGAGCAGGCTGAGCAAGCCAGGAGAAGCAAGCCAGTAAGGAACATCCCTCCATGGCCTCTGCATCAGCTCCTGCTTCCTGACCTGCTTGAGTTCCAGTCCTGACTTCCTTTGGTGATAACAGCATTGTGGAAGTAAGCCAAATAAACCCTTTCCTCCCCAACTTGTTTCTTGGTCATGATGTTGTGCAGGAATAGAAACCCTGACTAAGACAGGTATGAAATCAAATAGTAAAAATGATGGTGATTTTATTTTGGCTAATCATGAGTTCTCTGAGATTTCTGATACTGCAGCGAGACCATGAGTCTCTAAGATTCAGCAAGCAGTATATTTCTAAATCTTCATTTTACTAAGAGATGATCTCCATAGCTTTCCTTATAAAACTCACATGAATTTCTGTTTACAAAAACCTTTGTGCTTATTCTTAAATTCATACTTATTACTATCCCATATGGTAAATTATGCCTGTTAACTCCCCCTATAGAGGATCAAAATAAGAAAAACAAAAAGCAGAACAAAACAAAACAAACATACAAACAACAAAAAAACATTGTGATTTCTCTGTGACTGGGATAAGCCAGAAATAATTCTTTTCTTCCTAGCAAGACAAAATAAAATCAAATCGACAAAGTGAACAAAAGCATATTGCACAACATCAAAAGACGAAAAATTATTTCACTTGTTATTTTTCTCATTTTTATTAGTTGAAAGTTTTAAAATTCATAAAATGGGTTTTGATCATATTCAGACCTTTAACTCTTCTAGATCTACCTTCTCGGAAAAAAGATTTTTTGATGCTAGATTATTGTGTCCCACCCCCATGAAATCCTTAATCCCATCTTTTGCCAAGATAACAAAGTACCTATCAGCTTATCCTTTGGTTTAAAGTTACTATTTCTGTTCAATGCAACGGAAGATTAAAAACATGAATGCTCATCTTTTATTAAAATTTTCTTAGCATGCTTGGTGTGACAACATAAAAAAGTAGAATCACTTTTAAAGGACAAACTGTGTTAGCTGTTCAAAGATTTCAAGACAAATTGATAGGAACAACTGAAAATGTAAAACATAGAGAATAATGTCCCCCTAAAATGTAGGCATATATACAGAATGTGTAACTTCTCTTCCAATGAAACCTGATCAATAGTTGGAAAGCACTTCTTGAAATATTAATGTTATGGCTGTCAGAATGAAATACAATTTACCTTCATCAAGGAAATCTGAATGTCAGCTTTCAAATGACACACATTAAAGATAAAAGTACATGTGTCTCAACAGAAGTTATATCCCCAAAGTAGCATTCCTAAGGGAACTATGAATATACTTCTCTTCCTGGCTTCTGACTGTCATTTTATTTTTTGGGGGACTTTATAGTAGGCCTCAACTAGTCACACTGCTCAGGGACTTTACTCAGTAAGAATCAGGTCACAGTCATTATCTTCTAAGAATAAGAGTGGAGAACTGTGTTTTATTTTTCTTCCAGTTTCATTTCTCTCTACCTCTATTCCCTCCCTCCCAGGAATCACAATTCTACTCCTGAGTCTCATGTACTTTTCACTTACTGTCATACTGTCAAGATGGGGATTCTGTGATGACTTAGCACACTTTCACTCTAATTTATATATCCCCATCACACATTTCACCAAGCCAATCAAGAGTTATGATTTACTAGAAGAAAGCACAATACTAAAGCTTTGGGTTTTGTGCTCTTCAGTTTCACATAATCCTCTGTCCACCGCAGACTAACGACCTTTTTTCCTCATGTCTTGCATAGGAAAGAATGTGACATATAGATGTATGTATGTACATATGTCACATTATATATATATATATATATAATTTTTCCTTCTCAGTGTGTTTTCTAAACAAGCAAGCATGGAATCACAGCTAGCAGAAAATGTTTACTTGTAAAAATTGCTAGTCTAGTTTATAGATCATGGGAACATGAACTTTCAATGAAGAACTTTGTCAGTGGTCATTTAGTAGATCTTGTGATACACCTTTCTGTTTGTTTGTTTTGTTTTTAGTAGAGCTTAAAATCTTAACTCTTACTGTGATATAAACCCAAAATAAGAACAATTTTGGACATTGGAGTTCATTGTAATAAGGCTGTACTTCAATGACCTTTGAATCACCAAAGGATTTTACCTCCATAGGAGCTAAGCTAAGATCTGACAGTTCTGCTGCACCAAGGATTGCACCAGGAATTGTAGGCATGAGTTTTTGGATACAGATTTCCTGCTATGGTCAAAGCTATTTCACTTGAGTGGTTGTATTCATTCTCAGCCCACAGGGAAGAGGTTACATTCATTTAAGAAATAGTGTGTATATTAAGATGGTCTACCCATGAAGTCATTCACCAACTGTTTCAATGAACAATGGTTCTTCTTGGAGGATGGCACAGACATTAGGTGAGGGTAAGAATCTGGTTCATTGGCTGTAATGATTTTGAAAAGCATCATCTCAGAAAAAGCGTAACTTATAAAGTCCTCTTCAAACTTGATACAATAATTATAAATATCAAGCAAAGCATTTAGTCTCACTCTTTGTTGTTCTCTTACAAGCTACCTCCCAAATTAATTGTCTACATTTCCTTTGGCTGTATAAATAATACTGAAATATATAAACTGCTCTGAAAACCATAGTATAGTGTAAAAACATCAAATAAACAATCCTACTAATAGAGAAGCTGAGATATGATAAGCATGATTTCAAGACTATTATGTGGTACACAGCAAGACACTGTCATGTACAAATAAGCAGAAAGGGTATATGGATTGTGCCGCAGGCTGGCCGATCTGGGCTTCCCTCAACCTGTGGGAGAAACGGGGTCCTAGTCAGGTCGACAAGGAGTAGGTGAAGAAATGATGGCAGAGACGACACATGAAGTACAGGATCTGAATATATTTCTTAAAAATGGCATCAGACTTTTACAGTCATTGCAAAAGAGAAATGATAAATCTGGCAGCTCAGCAGTTAAGGTACATCTGAGGCCATCTAAAACACACTGGGTCTGAAGCAGCAGCTATCTCCTCTGGACTGGTGCTGCATCCCCCGGGCCCAAGTACTCTGGGCCCAGGGGACTGCGGACTGCATGAATCTGAGTCCTAATCCAACTAAGTTCTGGTTCTAGTCAGAGAGCCAGTCAGGGTCAGGCACGAGTTCCCAAGTGTGATTCCTAGTGCAAGTCCTAGTGTGAGTCCTCCTATACAATGTGAAAAGCTGGCTTATATGGAAAACAGAAAGGAGAGCAGATGACAAGAGTCATGTAGGCAGGTGACAGTCATATCAAGGTCAGTGATCACCAAAATCATGAATCCAGTTGTGAAGTGGGCAGAAGAGCAATGGTGCCCCTCCCTGTTGAGGCATTTTGTTATTCCTATGCTAATTCTCTGGTTCTGCTGAAGGCAATGACTAGGAGGTTCCTAACTAACACTTCTAGCTAATGTCCTTGAGTGGAAGCCCTTCATTACTCTCTAGTATGTAAAGCAGTTCTGTGTTCTGTGGGACTGCCCTGAGAATGTGCTTGACCTCTATTGGTAGCTATGAGGAAAGCCTATCTTGCAAGGCAGATTCCTTGAGAGAAATTCCAAGCTAAGGACAGCTTGGTATTAAACTAGGATAGGTTGGAAACGTTGTGCTGGCCAGGAAACAATGCCTAATCTTAGCCATTTACGAATCATTTCTTGGGGTACTTTTATGCCTAAATAAGAGGGCATGTTGATGATTGGAAAGACTCATCTGGAACATGTCTGAGTTAGGAGATAACAGCGACTGAATATCCAGGAGGCACAGAACTCCTTTTGGATCCTTAATGCCTCTAATCCTAATCAAGCTTTTACCCCCCCAATATTATAGACGTAACTGGTGTAGACGAGTGGGCGTAGCAGGATTGTACAATATTGGGCCTATTTCTCCAATTACCAAATTAGAGAGACCACTGGATGACAGCCAACAAATTTCTAATTCCTCATATTTTTTAATTTCAATTGATTAGTATATGTTGGTAATATTAATTTTCATATAAGAAAAGTAATTGTTACTTCCTGTTATTTTTGTTGTTAGAGGTGGAATTATGTTTGTGTGGGTTTGTTGAAATATTACTTTCTTGCTTCTTCTAGGGTGTAGTTTTACTCCTTATGTTGGTGTTTTCAATCTATTATCCTTTGTAGGGCTGGATTTGTGGAAAGATATTGTGTAAATTTGGTTTTGTCATGGAATATCTTGTTTTCTCCATCTATGGTAATTGAGAGTTTTGGTGGTATATAGCCTGGGCTGCCATTTGTGTTCTCTTAGGGTCTGTATTACATCTGCCAAGGATCTTCTAGCTTTCATAGTCTCTGGTGAGAAATCTGGTCTAATTCTGATGGGCCTGCCTTTATATGTTACTTGACCTTTTCCCCTTATTGCTTTTAAAGTTCTTTCTTTGTTCAGTGCATTTGGTGTTTTGATTATTATGTGATGGGAGGAATTTCTTTTCTGGTCCAGTCTGTTTGGAGTTCTGTAGGCTTCTTGTATGTTCATGGTCATCTCTTTCTTTAGGTTAGGGAAATTTTCTTCTATAATTTTGTTGCACATATTTACTGGTCCACTAAGTTGGGAATCTTTGCTCTCTTCTATACCTATTATCCTTACATTTGGTCTTCTCATTGTGTCCTGGATTTCCTAGATGCTTTTGGTTAGGAGTTTTTGCTTCTTACATTTTTTTTTTTTTTTTTTTTTTTTTTTTTTTTTTTTTTACTGTGTGTCAATGTTTTCTATGGTGTCTTCTGCCCCTGAGATTCTCTCTTCTATTGGTGATGCTTGAATCTATGACTCCTGATCTCTTTCCTAGGTTTTCCATCTCCAGGGCTGTCTCCTTTTGTGATTTCTTTATTGTTTCTAGTTCCATTTTTAGATCCTGGATGGTTTTGTTCATTTCCTTCACCTATTTGATTGTGTTTTCCTGTAGTTCTTTAAGGGATTTTTGTGTTTCCTCCTTCAGAACTTCTAGCTGTTTACCTGTGTTCTCCTGTATTTCTTTGAGGGAGTTATTTTTGTCCTTCTTAAAATCCTGCATCATCATCATGAGAAGTGATTTTAGATCTGAATCTTGCTTTTCTGTTGTGATGGTGTTCCAGGTCTTGTTATGATGGGAGAACTGGGTTCTGATGATGCCAAGTAACTTTAGTTTCTGTTGCTTATTTTCTTATGCTTGCTTCCAGCCATCTGGTTGTCTCTAGTGCTACCTGACCTGGTTAAATCTGACTGGAAACTGTCCTTCCTATGATCCTGGTTGTGTCAGAACTCCTCAGAGTCAAGCTGTCTCTGTGATCCTGTGATCTGGGATCCTGTGATCCTGTGATCCTGTGATCCTGGACCTGTGAGAGCATCTGGAAGTGAAGCTTCCCACTTCCTGGGTCTGGCTATTGTGGGACTGGCTGCAGGGTTTGTGCCCAAGGTCTGCTCAGGGCACAAGCCCAGACAGACCGGAAGGAACCTGTGCCACTGGACTTGGGGTGTTCCTGTGTGCCTGGGTCCCACTGGTTCCTGTTACTCTTGGTGTTGTGTCCTCTTCACTTCTGATCCTATGATCCTGGGCATATTAGGGCACCTGGGAGTAGAGCTGCCCTTCCTCTGGCTCTTGTGGGCCTCCCTGAGTAGTTTACAACCAAGGCTGTGAGTCTTTTTACATTGTCACACCAAGAATGCTTACATTGTTCAGAGTTGAAATTTTTCAGTTTTTTACTTTTAAATATGCTCAGAGCTTCTCAAACATTTGTATATACATCACAAAACAAATGCTAGGTTGTTCTTTTAAAATTTTAAATGAGACTTAATTTTTATCTTAGAGGACTTAGAAAATTTTATTTTTTAAACTGTTATAAATAATGTGAATTTGACTTTACAATTGAAATTTCCTTTCTAAAGTTTATTTCCTTCAATATTCCTTTCCTATGAGTTGCAGTATTTTCTCTGTCCAATCATATTAAGGCAGTGACAGGCCTGTGATTGGACAGGAGTAGAGGTTGGACAGGAGTATAGGTCAGGAGAAGGAGGAGAAATCAATAAGGAGGCAGACTAACAGGAAGATGATCCAGACCCCACGTGGTTTTAAACAGCCAGAAGTAGCTAAGGTTTTCACAAGGCTAGAATAATTGGGTTAAAGCATTATCTTTATCATTTGGCTCTGAAATTACTGTATTGGCATTTTATGAATTGTGATCTTATTGTTACATAAATCTGATTGGATAATTAAGCTTTAAGAGTCATGTTTCTACTGGGTAACTAGGTACTAGATGATTGATTGTGGGGTGTGTGGGGCATTGCACATAAGCAAGATGGTCTTGCTAGCTGGGAATGGATAGCAGGACCCCACCTGGACATAGTGTTGAGGCCGGTCAGTACTGGCACTAGAGTGGGAACATAGTCTGGCAGGGCAGGAGATTGAGGGGTGATTATTTTAAATATTTCCCACAACACCTATGCCATTCATTTCCCTAGGAAACTTATAGAAAGCTTTGGTAAGTATCATTGTTGATGTTATGAAGCAACTCTGTCAGTTCACAATACATATAATAAATTCACAATTGTTTGTTCCATGTAAAGGGACTAATGATAACTGCCTCTGCTTGAAATCCTGCTGATGCCTCGTTTGCATTGGAAAAACACACAAATATAAAGAAACTGTGAAAAGTTCCTGTTAGATAATTAGAGCTGTAACAATTCTACTTTTATGGCAGTAAATGTTTTTCACAGTTGCCATATTAAATTAGCACAATTCTTAGTGGTGAAAGTAGGAAAAGAAGTTATTTTTCTTAGCACAATCACCATGAGAAGAGGACTTGAAAGACCTGTTACTTATTTTCAAAGTGTTCCCAAGAGCTGAAGATATGCAGAAGAAAGAGAAACCAAAGGACAGTCTTTGTTTTGTTTAGAAGGATAGATACAAAACACAGCTTTCACCTCAAAGCTTTTCTGAGCAAAGGCTGGGAGTTATTGCAGGGAGCAGGAATAGAAAATTTCTTTCCTTGTTTTCAATAAGGAAAGTAAGTGTTTTATATTTGTATATTTTCTGATAATTTCTGACATGCAGCTCTCTACATTGCCATACTTTCTTTAGGGAGTACCTTTCTGACACTGAAATCTCCCTCTATTTCAAAGACAGAAGGATGTCAAGGGTATATAAGCAAGATTTGGGGGCATAGTGAGAATGTCTGTAAGCATATTGATTACTATTTTTTTTTTCTGATTTAAAGAAACAAAACAAAACAGCAACAACAAAAACAGACACCAGATGATTGTGTGTGTGATGAAGCAGAGTAAAACCATCTATCATCTACACCAGTTTTAGTGTACATCTAGATGCCTGCCTGTATAAACTGACAATATGAATACTCCAAGGTATATTTGAAGGGAAGGGTTTTTTTGTTTTTTGTTTTTTGTTTTTTTTTAAATTGTAGATATGACGGAGAGTACAGAAAGGGGCATCTGGAAGAATCCAAAGAAGTTAAAGAAAGTAATAAATTGACCTTGCCCAGCAGACTGTACTTGGCCATGATAGGAGAGAGAGGTGGGAGGACCATGAAAGGAAGAGAAAGAGATTACCAAGGAATTGGGGTGGGAGCAAGAGAGTGCTCAGCCTAAGGGTTATAAGGGTTATAAGGACCGTGAGAAGTTGGGAGCAGGGGTGGAGGAGAAGTTTAGGGTAGGGCATGTGGTGAGAAGAACTGTGTAGGGACAGGATGTTCCAGCATGGACTCTGTAATAGGCATTTGTGATCTGGGGAGCATTGGAAGGCTGACATGCATTATGGTATGATACTAGGCATGACACACAGCCTTTGTCCCTTCTGAGAGTGATTAGGAAATGGTTCCTTCGGCAGATGGAAGCAGGCTCTAGGATCTGGAGATGTGGGCTTTCCTTTGAATGTGATCCTGCTAGGTACAGCAATCAGAGCTCATCCAGGATTTCAGATATCAACCAGGTCAATATGTCATGCTTTACTAGATTTTTAGACACCTTAATACCAATTTCAAATGATTTTCACATGGATTAGTGCTAACTGAAGTTCCCAGGAAAACAGATACCTTTAAGAAAATTGAACCTTCCGTGAGGCTGATTACCCAATGAGGATTACAATCATTGTGGAGCCCTCAAATTGTGACAAATGCAGAGCGAAATTACCCTTGGTTATCTTAGCTGCTAACTAGCCACTTATCTTCCACTTCTATGTAAAACCTAACACTTTTGCAGATGAGTAGATCTCGTTGAAATATAACATCACACCTTTAGCTTCCACTAAGCCAAAATGCTAAACTATACTGTGAGACAGCTTCTAAGACCCCTATGTACGGATTTCCTCCTCTTAATCTGCTACCTGGTTATTTCACCAATGCATTAGAAAGCCATCTGATTTATAATTGTCTTTGTTCTGTTGCTACAAAAGCTTCATTAAATTCTTTTCATGTTGCAACATGGAATTTGGAATAACCAAAATCTGTGTTCCTGAGTTTTAGTGACGTACTTGTACTTGACTCCAGAATACATCCTCATATTCTCTTTGAAGGGATAATCTTTTATTTTCTGCTGTCACTTGTTTTAGGTTTCCTCACTAGAGGAAACACATCAAATTATTTGGCACTTGGTACTTTGCTAACCAGATTAAAATCAAAACAAGATTTTAACCAGATAAAACCATTTAAAACCAGATAAAACAAAACATTTTTTTTTTTAAATTTCTGCTTTACTTTTGGAGGTAAGGGGCTGGGAATTAGGAGGGTAGAACAACCTACACAGCTTTTAACTGGTTCCATTCTATATATTTCTTCTTTCTCTCCTCTTCTCTTCCTTTCCTCTTTCTTGCTCTTCTTCTTTCTCTCTGTGTATAAGTTTTATGTTCAAACTGGATTAGATGTCAAGACATATTTGACTGTTTTAATTTCTTTTCTTTGTTTTCTCATGTTATTAAATTTTATTTATCATTCAAGCATTTAAATATCCCACAAACAAATCCCTGAGATCAATAAGCAACTCATGGGTTAACTGTAATTTATTTACAACTTAGTGACATTTTCAAGAAACAACTGTATTTTTTCATTGCAGTGATTTTATACATAATTTATATCTTGTTTCTTAGCCTAACAAATGTGTTTTCTAGAGATAAGAGGCCAGTTTTCACTATGTTTGCTCTCTATATAGTGAAACTTTTTTGTAAAGGCTTAAAATATCACATATGACATATTAATCTTTTCCCTTTTAGTTGTGCATTTAGACTCAATTTTGCATGCTAAAATGCCTGTCTTTGTTTTACTAGTTGTGATTTGACTTTCAGTAATTTATTACCATAACATAGAATTATTCTTCATTTCTATAAACACATTCATATTGTTCTAAATTGACAATTTAAAATAAATGGAAATCTAAAGTCTTAATGATGTGAAATAAAAATAAATACAGCTTTAACTTGTTTTTGAGGAGTTTTACAATCTTGCTCATAAGTTTTCATGTTTTGAGACTTAGGTACTATTCAACCATTTATTAGTCTAGCTTATGAAGAAAATTTATGAAATGTCTCTAAATTCAGCAGAAGATGACATTGGAGAGTGGAGAAGGCTTAGATAAAATTTCCTATGAGGCACTGAAACTTAATAACAATCGTCAGCCTGTGTTTGTTTTTATAACAGTCTAGACGTGATATAAAATAATGCTTTTATAAAAATTTTTTAAAAACATAACTGGCTTATAATTTCCATACTTACTTAGTATTCTAATAGGTGAATGTGTCCTTAAACTTTTTCTTTTACATTTGTTTATATTTTGTAGACCACCATGAAAAATTATTAACTACTAATGTTTATTATAATCATTAAACAAACTACCATATACTGAACTTTACAGGAGTTATGCATTTGATCAAAGCTTAATTAAATGCAGTATGTTATGAATCTTTGTAATAATCATGGGAAGCATACATTCCTGCTTTTATAGATGAGAAATTAACTCTCAGAAGGGCTGCAGAACTCATGACTGGTTATATACATTGTTTAATGCTGGACTTGAACATGAACCCAGATTTAAAGAAAGCTCTTTTCTCTTTATTTTAATTTTTAATAGTTACTTGAGAATTTCCTGTAATATGTTTTGATCATATTTACCCCTCCCCCAAAGCCTTCCCTGTTCTACCCCTGCTTTTGTAGCCACCCTACTTAGTGCCTTTTTTTCCTTTCTTTTCTTCTTCATTTTTCAACTCATCAAGCCTAATTTGTGTTACCCATATATTCTTTGTTGTGTAGCCTCCAACAGAATCATGGCTACCTTACCAGCCACTGCATATGTATTCTTAAAGAAAACTGATTTTCCTTCTCCCAGCTGCTATTGCCAATAGCTCATTGGCTAGCTTGGGACTTTGCCATAGTGACAACTTATACAGGAGCCCTTGCACACTCAAGCCAGACCAAAAACACTGAGTTGCTTCACTTAGTCACATGGCTTTAATTATAATATAAACACATAAGCAGGGAACTGTTTTCATATCTGCCTTCCCACGTCTTCTCTCATGTTCTTCAGAAATCAACTTGTATGTTGTAAGGTCCCCTTGCATTTACTGTGGCCCTGGCACACAGTATCTGGTCTCAATTGTTCTTTGCAACTATGAAGCAAGATTCCATGACCCTCTTCAGTCCCCCATCCTTCATGTTTTTACAGCTACAGCCACAGAGACAATATTGCTAAATTCAAAGGAACCCCTTTAACTTAGGCTTTAGATCTTTACAAAATAAATCTTCAGGTGGGTAGAATTTGTCTCTCAGGCTACCTTTCCTTTGCCCCAATGCATGGCAGGAGGTGTCCCTTCCACTTGATCTCTAACAGTTGCAGCTGCCTTCTTAGCATCAACTTGTTTGCTCTCCAATCTTGAAATATTCTCTGCCATTTTAAGTGCATCTTCATTCAGCTTTTCATAGAATGGGCAGCATGAAGTGATAATCTTTGCAAAAATTCTCATGGAAACAGCCCCTGATGGATTCCTTGTTCTCCAGTGTCCATATTTTTTCTCAGCATTCTTGTTTTCCAAGCTTCCTCTAAAATATCCTACTAGGTTCTGATTCTAGGATGTCAGGGCTTTTCTAGCCCCAATGTACCAGACTCTTCCATATCTCTATAACATTGTGAGTCATTTCTCAACAATAAATCTTTTGCCATGAATCTACACAAAGAAATATTATTGATTACATTTAGTTGGAGAACTCTGACCACTATAGAAATCGTTTCTGGCATATAAATAATTTTCAGAAACCCAACAATAAGCAATAAATTTTGGAATAATCTGTCACTATTGATGCCATTTGAGGCTTCCATTTATGGTATACTCAGCTCTTCTGAGTGCGACTTTCTGATTAAAAATGGCATTTAACAACAGTAAATATTTAAAAGATAATTGTACTTATATAGTATTGAGGTTTAATTAGAGATGCAAATAAGTAAGTTAGCATAATAGAGTGCTATTTAGGCTCCTTCAGGGAAAGTCTAAAAGTCATTGTTTAGAAAAGCTGAAAATTATGGAACTGTGGTAATCAAATGGATTTTTAATAGAGTTCTGGATGTTTGAGCAGAAAATTTTTTTTTTAATTCTTTAATGATCTAACGTTTATCCCACATTTTCATGTTTTGCTCATCTTTTCTGTACTAGGAAAGCCTCAAAATAAGTTTCCAGGAGATTATTACTAAATACCATTTCCCATGTGTTTGAAAGTTTGCCAAGCCATTTAGTATAGGAAAGCAAAGGTTAATTTGTATGCTTTCTTGATGCCAAGGAGAGGCTATTCCTTTTCTAGAATTGTTTTTTAATGGATTTGGTCTATGCAACAGCCAGGTCATGCTAAAGTCAGCATAGGTATTAATTCATGATTCAAAATCAATGGGAAAGGAACTGGCCTTCATCTGGCTCTAGTATATAATTCAGCAGGGTGGGTAGAGGCACTCCTCTCAGCTACCTTGACACAACGGGACTAAAGGCAAGACGATACCACGTTCTACACCTTCTTGGGCTACATGAGAAACTGTGACATAAAAATCCAATTCATCAACTGAATACATAAAGGAAGAGAAATTAAGCCTGAATGAAATACATATGTCATACCATCTTAGGGCAATCAAAACCCTTATAGCTGGAGACAAATTAATTGAAATATAATCGATATTTAGTGGATTTACTAAAAGAAGGGGGACAAAATAGAGTATATGATTTTATTAATAATAATACAAGTACTAATTTTTTTAAAAAGATACTTAACATCAGAAAATATTTTGTTTAAACTCTTATAGCAATGTTTTAAAAAAGAAACTGTCTTTCTGCTTATGATATTTCTAACAGCAATAGCATGGGATTTCAACAAAGAGGTTTTCTAGGTTTTAAAGCTGTGTGATGGGTATTTAGTTTCTAATTAAATTCAATTTCCAGCATCAGCACAGACCTCACTGATTTACTGTTCAGTACAGTACGATTGCCTCCTTTGTTTCAAACACTAAAAACAACCGCAAATTGCCAATCACTTATATTTTTGTTTGACCTGGCTACAAATTTGATATTGTTATTTCCTCTTCAGATTTGGTGATGATGTCTGACATTTTCTGAGGAAATATGAACAAGCATCCATTCACCACAGCTAGGGGACCTATGACAGACCAAACTAATGACCCCACCATAAACAAATGTGAACCACTGAGTTTTTATTTTGGTTTGTTTTTATTGTGGTTATTATTATTTAACAGAAATATGAGGGATTACTTACTGGAGCATGAGTTACTAAAAGACAATTGGTACACTGAAAAACCCATGTCAATATGGAGTGATGACTCATGAAAACTGAATCTCCGGAATGAAGCACAAGTCAGTAGCTTCATCCAGCCCATCAGCTGTCACTGCTTACATAAGTTTGGGAAGGTACCTAGGAATCTTGTAAATTTCAAGATCTTCTTGAGAATTTTTGTTGTTGTTAAGGAAACACTAATTACTAATGTGAGAATATATTTACCTTGGATATAATAAAGAGATTGTAACTCATTGACTTGGAATTCAAAGCAAATGAAAACCTTTGGATTTCCTTGTTTCATTATTATACATTACAGGTCCTTTGTAGTCAGCATAGGGCAGGTTTAGATTGTAGACTATTAGGTGGTCCAAAAGACAAGGAAGGCGTGTTTCTAAATTTCAGTATTTATTGGTGAGGCAAAATTCCGTCCTCCTTGAAAGTATCCTTTTGATGCCCTTGGAAGTAGAGCAATTAGGCTTTCACTGCTGTTGAAGGGCCAGCCTGCCTCTGACATGGAAGAGCTCAGTGTCACTGGAGAGGTCGAGGCCAGATACATTCTCAGGTGCGGGATCAAGCATTCGGAAAAGGTGGCTTCCAGTATAAATGCTTCATGGGACTTTAGCCACAGACACCATGGAGACCCTGGCTTGAGAATTGCTCCTGTCTAAAGGAAATACAGGGGAAAAGAGTGGAACAGAGACTGAAGGAAAGGCCATCTAGAGACTGCCCCACCTGGGGAATCAGTCCCATATGCAGCCACCAAACCCAGACACTATTGCTGATGCCAAGAAATGCTTGCTGACAGGAGCCTGATATAGATGTATACTGAGAGGCTCTGTCAGAGCCAGAACAATACAGATACAGATGCTTGCAGCCAACTATTGGACTGGACACGGAGAACCCAAGGGAGGAGTTACGGGAAGGACTGAAGGAGATGAAGAGGTTTGCAACCCCATAGGAAGAGCAACAATGTCAACCAACCAGAACCCCCAGAGCTCCCAGAGACTAAACCACCAACCAAAGAATATACATAGAGGGACCCATGGCTCCAGCTGCATATGTAGCAGAGGATGGTCTTGTCGGACATCAATGGGAGGAGAGGCCCTTGGTCCTATGAAGGCTTGATGCCTCAGCCTTGGAGAATGGTAGGGCAGTGAGATGGGTGGGTGGGGGAGCACCTTCATAGAAGCAGGGGGAGGGGATTGGGAACCCGGGATCGGGGATAACATTTGAAATGTAAATAAATAAAATAGCCAATAAATTAAAAATAAATAGAAATAAATAAATAAAAATCCCAGAAAGGACTGTAGTGGAGCAAGTTCCTTTTCACCTCACTTCTGTAGAATCATTGATAGGCGAGTTACTGTGGGACCAGGAGACCTCTTAACTATGTCCTCTCTCCCTACACATTTTAAATCTAAATCTAAACTGTAAGACACAATTAATTCAATGAAAATGAAAGGGAATAATAAAACAAAACAAAGCAAAACAAAAATCCTTGAAGTTGCTGTTCCCAGGTTTTCTAAGTTGGTGGTGCTGGGTAAAGCAAAAGAGTCTTAGTATCTGAAACCCCGGCTGCTGTGGTTTCAAGGAAAGCTAGGTAATAAAGGTAACAGGCCATGGTGGTGGCTGATTCTGGCTGTCCACTTGACCTACCTGGCAAACAGAATCTCTGCTGAAGAACTGCCTTTATCAGACTGGCCTGTTGGACATTTTCTTCACTATTACTTATGTGCGAGACCCAGTCCTAGGCAGGTTGGCCTGTGTATCAACAAGGCAGCTGAATGTGAATCTGAAAGCAGGCAGTGAAAGCTGGCAGTGAGCACTCTCTCTGGTCTGTGCTTCAATTTCTTCTGTCTCCAGGCTCCTGCCTTGAGCTCCTGCCCCAACTTCCCTAGGTGATGACTGTAATCTGTGAGCTAAATAACTTGCCTCCTTGAAGTTGTTTTTTTTTTTGTTAAGGCTTTTATCATAGCAACAGAATCAAATTAAAACATCAATCCAGAGTTGGCTGTGACTGGATATCACCCCTGATGCCTACCCACTTAGCAGCCGAAGTTCATCCCCCCCAACCCCCTTAACTATCTGTGTAAAAGAAGATTTCTGTGACTCCTCAGTTATTTTGTATAATTTTTGAAGAATTTTTATTTTCATCTACTGCCTGTTTTAACTGGATACATCTTTGGTAAATAGCTCTCCTTTTACATGGTTCCAGAGCACCTTATCCAGACTATCAACTTGCAGCTTCAGCTCTTGGCCGCAGTGCCTCAGGGCCTGTAGCATTCCCATGGGTGCTGGGCAAGCATTGGTGGAGCCCATGCTATCTTGAGACTTGAGACTTTTTTCAACTGAGCTTGTCAATTTTCCTTTTCTTTTTCATTTTATTTTTTTTTTCTGAACTTAAGGAGTTTTCCTCCAGGATATAAATATATGTGGACATTGTTATTCGACAGGTTATTTGTAGTGACAACTCACAGAACTGAAGGAGGCACTGTTCTGGGTGATGCTGTACTCCAGAGTGTGTATAGAGGGTAGAACTGAGTAGGAAACAGTACATTGGTCAATTCCAAGAGTAGTTGAGTGCAGTATCCTCGGTGTTCCCTCGTCAGGTCCTGCTACTCTCCTGTTATATACCTGTACCTTCATTTACCCATCGTTAACTGGAGCCAGGATCCAAATAACTTTCTTATTGTGCCACATGAGATTTGGAAAAATTAATAGCAACAACAATTATCATTTGAATGGAATTTTCATGATGAAATATTTATTTGGTGTAAAAGCACTGATGTAATTATAGTCTCAGAGACTTACTGCCGAATAAGCTTACCTTTTCTATTTTCTTCTAAACTCTGGCAGGCTGGGTCAAATGAGTTGTTCTGACTCAAACTCTTCTCCAAGCTGGCTGATTTAATCTGATTTCTCTCCGCTTTTGATTAAATTGCTCTGCTTGACCTCAAACTAACTCTGGCTATCTATTCCAATCTATTCCAATCTTCTGGCTCCTTTTTATTAACCTGCCTGTGAACTGAACTGACTGAACTCAACTGATCTTAGCTCAATGAACAAACTCAGGAAGGAACTCACTGTACTGACTCCCAAATGATTGACTCTTCCTGTGCTGTTCTTAAATAGCCTCTATTTTCAGACTGTTCTCATGAGAGTTCTCAGGTTCTCTGACTCATTCTGTCAAATCTTTCTCTGATTTTTTTTTTTTATTTTCTCTGCCCCTCAATTAGGTGTCACTTTCAAACATGGCTGCTTCCTTTACAAACTAACCTTACCTTCATTGTTAGGGATTAAAGGTTGTTCTAAGGGCATGTCTGTATTCCAGCTGTAGGCATTAAAGGAATGTGGTATGATTGCAATCCAGCTGGATCACACAGACCTAGGTCTTTGGAAGTGATCCCTTGTCAAGGCAGCCATCTTGGTGTATTAAAATATCTCTACAGTTTGGAGAGTAACACCTTAGTTTTGAAGCCACTACATACCTTGGTAGCAAGATAGAAAGCAATCAACCTGGGGATGAACAGAAATCTTTCTCTCTGCTGGCTAGCTTCCACTGTACTGAAAGGTACAATGCAAAGTACTGGGAGAGAAAAGAGATCAATGTCTTATCAGCTGAGAACCCTATCAACTACAATACCAACCACCCAGGTGAGATGTGCCCACCGTTACAAGAGTGTCCTATTGTATGAGTAGAGTAAGGAAGTGCTTCTGATGCATTTTGAATTGTAGTTTCAAGACAGAACTCACACCTGGAAGTGTAAATTCTGTTAAAACCTCATGACTGAGGTCTTAGGCCATCTGAAGAGGCTTACCAGTTTTGTGTATCTAAATTGACAAAGTTCCAAGCTGCCTTCTAAATACTTATGTAAACCCATGTATGAAGGTTACTTCTAGTCTTAGCCCTATAACTTTTGCATTTTTTTATCTTTGCAAAGAATAACATTGAATATAGAGAGATATATGGCTGCTCCAGTTGCTGAGAATAACTGATGATTGGTCAAGTGCTCTGTCATGAGGAAGACAGTCATAGCACCTCCTCTAGGGCTCAGGGAACATGAAAGAGGGTACAAAAAATATAAGAAGGAGATAACAGGGAGATTGTGAAATCCCCTCTTCTATTCAAGATACAGCTACTACAATTACAATTCTCATAGCTAAATGTTGCAGTAAATCTCCAACCCAAATATGTTCCAGCAATTAAAACACAACTCAAGTAATATGAATACAAGCTATGTGGCTAGGTTAGGCAGATCTACCACTACACTACCATCTTCCCCATGTATGAGACCCCTTATAACTTGCGGTTTCTGCAGGCCACGTGCTTCTGCTCTGCTTTCCTTCCATCTCTTTCTCTGATGTTCTCCCTTCCTTCCTCTCTCTCTCTCTCTCTCTCTCCATTTTCTCTCTCCCAACTTTTAGCTCCACCTTCTCTTCATCTGCCCAATCACCAGCTCTTGCCTTTATTTTACAAATTAAAATGGGAACAAGATTTATAGGAAATCACCTGAGTGCTGGCTCATTCCTTGTTTGCAGCCCCTCACAGGAGAAGGGAATTAGCATCAAATTACAATATTCCCACAGCTATCTGCAACAGCTAAAGGACTTGCACAATAGTGGCCATTTCTAATAATCAGTTTTGATTGGAGAGTGGTGTACATAATATTACTCTTCTCTGTTGACATATTGTTTACTTATAGATTTTGGGTGAAGGACAGAGTTTGTTTTCTGCTGTTCTGAAGCAAACCTTGCTCCACTGGGTAGTTCCAATCAAAAGATCACATAGAGGACCCTGGTTAATACAGTGGACCATAAAAGAAAATAAAGGATATGAATTCTGGAAAGGAAATTTTAAGGAGAAAATGGGTATGTGAGTAACCTGAGAGAAGAAGGGCTCAAAAAATAAAACATAATGCCAGGATAAAGTTATCACATAACAAATTTATGTTAAACAAATTAAAAATATGTGAGATCTATTGATCAATATTTCCAAGTAGGAATGAGAATAAACATAGCAAAACTCATGGTGGGCAAGTTATTCTCAAATACACACTCAGAGCAATTTTCTTTGCAGTGAAAAGATTTGAAGTACTAGATGAAAAGGTCACAGAGTTCCAGTTAGATTTAGTGAAAATAGACACTCCAAGAAGGAGTAGATAAGACAAGTTCCCTTCAAAGGATGTAATTAATTTTGTGTTAGTGTTTTCCCTCCTGATAATTGAAGGTCAGAAATCAATAGAGCAACATCAGCAGCTTTTAAAAGAAAAAACAAACTCCTAAAAATTCTGCACACAGAAGCCAAGATCTTCGTGTAGAGCAAGAGAAAGGTCCTTGTGACATCCAAGAACATAAAAATTATACAACCTAAGCAATCACACTAAAAACTTTCTTAAGCATCTACCTGGGTTGTCTCAGCGTGCACTAAAAATTTTTCAATGAAGAAAGCTCATGAGGGAAATTAATAAGTTCTGACAAGCACTGAAAGCAGAAAAAGTTATATAAAATAATTCTATTAATAAAATAAAAGTTCACAAATGGACCCATTTAAGAGATATGAAAATAAATATTTTATTTTGTAATAATAGTGATTACACTAAAGTAACAGTGCACACACATATAATAAAATGGCCCATGATTTTAAATTAACAGTTCAAGTACATATTTTACCAATAATTATTTGGTGTACCTGCTAACATGGGTCTAGTAAAGCATGGGGCTCTTGGATGAAGTACGCCTTAAATTCACTAGGATTTATAATTCAATGTATACAGTACCAACATTCATATTTAGACTTGTGACAACTGAATGTTGATGTGGGTCCAAGAATTAGAACTTTTGGAATATTTCAGAATGATATTTTTGTACACCCGTATTTAAATATTTATGTGTACAGCTGATAGTTGTTCTTGGAGATAGCCAATCAAACAGTTATACAGTCTGAAAACCATTTTTCTACTGTTAAAATTTTCCTTATCTTTTATTCAGACAACAGTAAGGACACAGGAAAAGAAAGCTGGATTGTTATCTACTATACTCAAACATGTCCAAGAGATTACATATTATACTAAGGCTAAGAATATACATTGAGTTCAAATAATCTTAGAAAAATTTCTGATTATCTCTACTTTCTGATTCCAATATTTTTGAGAGATAGAGGCTGTTCTTCAAGACATTTTATGAAGTCAACTCAGTAAAATGAACTATGAATTGATTGATGTCACCACTGATTCCATAATGAATTGAGACTAAATGTCTGATTTGTGTCATCAATCTTCTCTTTTGAAGGGACTATTAGGACACACACTCCTATAGGCCAACTTGATTATATAAAATGTCATTGAGAGTTCTTCTTTCTTGGTGACAATAGGTCATATTACTTTGAAAATAATGCCAACCAGTAGAATATGAGAATGTGGTGATGATGTAACAAGAGTGTCTAAGTTAGAATAAATAGAAATGAAAGAAATTTAGTGAGAAGACTCTGACATGAAATGTGTGTATATACACACACACATTCATATACATGTGCAAACACATACATATGTATATATATATATATATATATATATACACACACATATATATGGTATATGTACTTGGATGAGATATGTACAATATGAGGGCTGGAAAGATGGTTCAGTGGTTATGACTGCATATTGCTCTTACAGTGGCTTGAATTCTGTTCCTACCAACTCCAATTTCCAGGGATCAAACATACCCCCCAGAAGCATCTGTACTAATATGTTCATATATACACATAAACATAATTAAAATGATAATAATAATTTGAACTTCAGAAAGGAAATGTAGAAGCATGGACTGATCTTTTTTCTACATTTTGATGTTTTCATTTCATTATGTTGAAAAGAATTTCAATTCCCTTTAGCTCTGTAAAGGTTACCACTCTAGTAAACATAGTATAAACTTAACAAATTAATTGGAGAAAGTAAATGAATGCTCTAACTGAAAAGTACACAATGCCACAAGTAAACAAAAGAAGAGCTATAATGGAAAATAAATGTAATAAAATTATACTCTGCCTCACTGAAACCTGAAAGTAAAATTGATTTCTTCCCCTACACTGAGCAAAGGTTTAATTCAGTAACAGTTAATGAATTAAACCTTTTCCTCTTTCCCACTGTTGAGCATTTTTATGGAAATTTTTTCTTTCTGTTTTTTTTTTTTCTTTTTTGCTAGTAACAACCTGTAGCTATGTACTGGTTATTCTGGAAATATCATATGCTCCTTGACTTATTAATTTACTTGTAAGACTCTACCCTAGATAGAATGCAGAGATATGTAACATGATTTATAAATAAAAACATTCATTGTAGTATTGTTTAGAATAATAAAACACTGGTGAAAAGTTTAGGTGGCATATAATAAATAAATTATGTCACAGCCATACGTTTGTCTACCATTCACTTATTCAATAGAAATTCCCCTAAATGTTTTATATGTAAAACAACATAGGGTAATATTAACTTAAAAATGATAAGCTAAAATGTATATGTAATTGTTCCTTTCCAACATTTCACTAGTTGGTCAGTGGCATGTGATCAAAAGGTTAAAATTCCTCTTATATAAGCACACACATACACACACACACTAAAAGGTAAGATATAAAATTATATATATACATATGTAAATGCATATGTGTATATATGTATACACATATACATATATGTATCATAAAATATCAACTTAGTAAATAGAATTTTTAGGTTCTACACTTAATACATATACACTTAATATATGATTCACTTGTTATATATGTGTTCTCATTTTAATTAGGATAAGCTTTAGATGGCACGTGTTCTAAATTTGTTTGCAATCTAAAAATCCCCTTCTATATTGAATTAAATGATTGATGATTATTACTGTTTATCATAAAATGTTCCATTTAAATTTGTAAGTTTAGTATTGTATCTGTAAATAGTAGAAAACAACCACAATACCAGTAATTCATTATTATATTTAAAATGTAGTTATTCAAAGGTTACATTTCTCAAAGATTAGGGTTTCTTTACCAAAGAGGTATTTTAATGAAAATTGAATATAATGAATAATTAAAAATGAACACTACAACCAGTCAGTGGTGGCACATGCCTTTAATCCTAGCACTTGGGAAGCAGAGGCAGGCAGATTTCTGAGTTCAGGACTACCTAGCCTACAGAGTAAGTTCCAGGACAGTCAGGGCTACAAAGAGAAACCCTGTCTCAAAAACAAAACAAAACAAAACAAAAACAAAACAAAACAAAACAAAAACAAAACAAAGCAAACAAACGAAAAAAAGAACAGTAACAGTTCATTAGCAGCTCAGATATATGTAGGCAGCTATCCCACACAGCCACCTCTTTCTTGTCTCTCTTTCCATATATCTATCTGCCTCTCTCTGCTAAGTGATTGTATAACAGGAGCATCCAATTCTTCCTTCTGGGGTTGTTGATTAAAAGATTCCAGTATAGGACTTGAGAAGATGCTTTTAGATAACTCTATTCTATTTGTTTTGCAAAAGTGTTTCTAAAGTAATCTATTATAAACTGCAATTTTCCAAAGCCATAGCTCGTCGCCTAGCAACATACTTGGTTATGTCATATAATGAAAGCAATAGGACAAAATGGTATTTTCAGGTATTAATGCTTAAAAACATTTTTAACTAAAAGAACATATTTTACAGATGGAAATTTTTGAGCAATGAGGCTTACACAAACAAAGCAAAAGGAGAAATAGTGTACTAATTGAAAGCCATTTTCTTAATGATACAATATTAACATTTATGACCCACTGTAAGGACTAGAGCCAAGCACTAGAGGTGTGCTGCTCTTGCCAGATCTCCAGCTCTCTCTGGTGTTTCTGAGGCACTCAGTGCATTAAGAGCCTGCAGTAAAAGGAAAAAATTACATGTCTCCTTAGGGGACTTAATGGTGTTATGACATGCACTGAGCACACAGGGTACCTTAAATAATGCAGGAAATACCTTAGTTTGTAAAAGTTATTTTTTTGAAATGTCAAAAACGATTAGAACATGAAAATTTAAAAGCTAATTTTACATGTAAACATGAAAATCAGAACAATTATCTCTTATTTTTTTAAAAAATGTGTATTCATTATTGTTTTTCTTTTCTATCTGGGGATTCTGGGGGGAAACACATTACTTAACTGCTCAGGTTTAGATATTTTTCTGATAAACATGAAGATTAATGATTGATAAAATTGGTTTGGTTTGGACTTCTTTTAAAAATAGAACTTCACTTTCTCTGTTTTTCACATTCTTCAAGTTTGTCCTACTGTCTGTTTCCATCTCTTGGAATTGTGGGTGGGGATTTTGCTGGGACATGGGGGAAGAGTTCATAAAATAAGAGAGAATATCTCATAAAAATTCCCTTGTGATTGAAGATGTTGCCTTTCCCGATACTTTGGCAAGCCTGGAATTTAAGCCCCTACTACTCTAAGAAACTTATTTTTATCTGGTTTCTATTCCTTTGACACTTAATAGCTATTGACATACTGCTGTTCATTACATGTTCATATCCCAAGATGCTGTTCTTATCAGCAAGGTGTGAGGATGACAGGCAGGGCAAATGACTGCACATCAGTCATTTTAATGTTTCAGTCATTGGCAACCAGTTTTTAGTTTGATGTTATAGCTGCTAGTAAGAGTATACTTTTTTTTTTTTATTAAAGGGCCTTCTATCCCTTTCTATCTTAAAAATAGCTGGCATAACAGTCCTGGACCAGAGATAATGCCATGTATCCAAAGATGGCCATTATAAGAAGCATAGATGTTTTTACTCTGTAATCTAGGAGGGTATTAGTGAATTCATCCATGGTGGAAGTGAAGCCAGCTATTTGCAGATGTATCTTGCTGAGAATCCTGCATCTTTAGAGTCACATTATAACAACAGCACTGAGATGTTGATACCAAAGTCCCAAGTAGTCTGGTTACATGGGGCAAGTATATTTTTGAATTTGCTTTTTAATACTTTTTGAGCGAAATCGAAAACAGATGAGAAAACAGAAAGGTCTCTAGTCAAAGACACGACGTTAAGGTGAAAATATGGTAAAGTGATGTTTACTTTTTAGCTAATTTATTGCATTTTAATATTTATTTGAAAAAATGACAAATTGTTGTTAAGGGATTATCTGCTTAGACATTGTAATTAGCAGTTCTCATGTGCAGTCACTCATAATCCTTGGTACTCAGGGAGTCTGTAGAGAAGTCAGAGGTATATGATCACACAAAACCAAAGAGTTGATGAGGCTTGTAAAATTTCACATAGAGAGATTGTTTCCTACCTAATGACATCTTCCAAAGTTGAGCACAAGTGAAAAATCTGTAACAGCCCATACAACAAATGACAGCAGAAAGTAATCATATGGTAATGATGTCCAGAGAAGCAAGTATGTACCTTGTACATTACAAGTTGTTTGTGTGTGTGTGTGTGTGTGTGTTTGTTTATTCTTTGTTTCTTTCATTTTTTGTTGCTTGCTTTCTTGCTTTCTTTGTCTTTTTTTTTTCTTTTAGCAGACAGGTTCTCTAGTCCAGGCTGATCTCAAACTGATTGCATAGATGAGAATGACATTGAGCTTCCAATCCTCCTGCTTCCATCTCTTGAGTACTTATTAGGATGAACAACAATATGAACTAACTAGTACCCTCAGAGCTTCCAGGGACTAAACCACTGACCAGAGAGTACACATGGTGGGACTAATGGCTCCAGCAGCATATGTAGCAGAGGATGGCCAAGTAGGTCATCAGTGGGAGGAGATGCCCTTGGCCCTGTGAAGGTTCTATGCTCCAGTTTAAGGAAAAACCAGGGTTAGGAAGTGGGAGAAGGTGAGTTAGTGAGCAGGGGGAGAGGGGAGGGAACAGGGTTTTTTTTGTTGTTTTTATTTTATTTTATTTTATTTATTTTATTTTTTTTCGGAGGAAAAACTGAGAAAGGAGATATCATATGGCAGGTAAATAAAGAAAATATCTAATAAAAATAAAAAAAGGTGTGAACCACCATTGCTTGGTGTATATAGCACTGGTGATCACATAAATCTCTAATAAGTTAGCCTCAACCACTCTATTCCATTTATTTCCAGTTAATTGCTACCATTCTCTTATGATGAGGAGTTCCTACAGATTCACCACTAAAAGTAACCACTAGGTCCCTAATCATTGAGTTAGTTACCTTTCCTTGATTTCAGAGCCTGTGTCCTTAATAATTTGGCCTTCCTATCTGGGATCTGATCACAAAAAGAATATATTCATTCTGTTTGATTGCTTGCTACTTTTCTTTTTGTTTTGATAAAATAATTCTGCAAAAATGACTTACAGGTGTTGTGGCAAATCTCCAACCCAAATATGCCCCAGAAATGAATATGCAACTCAATTAACATGAATACTCGCTGTGTGCCTAGATTGGGCAGATCTACCACTACACTACCATCCTCCCCATCTATGAGACCCCTTATAACTTGTGGTTTCTCCAGGCCAATTGCTTCTGCTCTGTTTTTCTTCTACCTCCTCCTCTGTCCCCTCTCTCTCTTTTTCTCCCCAAACCTTCAGCTCCACCTTCCTCTCTTTCTCTACCCAATCACTGGCTCTAGCCTTTATTTTATAAATTAAGGTGGGAGGAAGGTTTATAGGAAATCACCTGAGTGGTGACTTATTCCTTGTTTGCAGCTCCTCACAGGAGGACAGAATTAATATCAAATAAAATTAGCCCCAGGGCTATCCACAACATATAGGTGAAAGGAATTCCTTTACCTTACTATTGAAGGAACACTCCATCATGGTTGGAAATTCAAGGCATCAACAACATAAAGCAGTTGGTCACATTACAGCATAAGTCAATATGAAAGAAGGATGAATGCATAGCAATGCTCAGTTCAATCTCATTTTATAGTCTATGATTTCATTCTGAATTGTGGCACCTGCAGTGGGCAGGGCTTCTCAATCATTTAATCAAGATAATCTCCCACAGGTATGTCTAGTCTGGTCTCCTTGATGGTTTAAGATTCTCTCAACTTGACAACTAATATCAACCATCAGAAATATTCAGTGACAATAATTTCAAGCTGGCTGGTTCTCTTCCTAGAATTGTTTCTTCTGTTCATTGTTATGCTTTTTTGGTTTCTTAATAATAAAAAAAAAAGATTGAGCTTCCTCAGTCTTGAATACTTTTAAGTACATTCTTTGAGGTTATCATAGCTCTTTATTCATTTCCAGAGTGTGATAATATGCTAAGACACATGTTTTCATACACTGCCATATAAGTTAGTCACATGACTTTCTTTGTAATTTGGCATTTGTCTGAGAGAAGCAATAGTTCTTCTCATTCTTCAGTTTGTAGTGGAATTATAAATGTGTCTAGATGTTCACCTTGCTAGTCATCACAGGGGCTCATTGCTTATCCTTCAAAGTCTGATCTTTCTAGTTTTGGCCAAAGTCTCTAAAGACTACCCATTGTTTTTGAAGACTTTTTCATAAAATCTCCATGAGGCAAACCAATGAATTATCATTATTTATGATAAGATCAACTACTTGCACACAATCTTTTTGAAAACAGAAACAATCCTAAACCTCCATCTCCATTTCCATAGCAGCCTCCTATATAAGGATACATTTATAAATTACATGTAATAGTGGATGGATATGTCCTCTGTGTCAGGAAGAGGTTACAGCCTTGACCTTGTTCTTTGAATGGTTTACATTTATATGACTTGAAGGTAGAAATCATTTTCCCTTGTTACCTTGGAGTTAATATACATAGCTCAGGAGCTCAAAAGTGACAACTTTCGAGTAAATGCCTCTTGCACTTATGTGAAGTTTTCTGGCTTTAGAATTGGGAAAGAGTTGGAGACTAATCAAGAACTTCATAAAATGTATAGGTTGTGTGCATGTAAGCTCTCAGGAGATCTGGTCCCTAACAATGTAAGGGAATGCCAGGGCAGGGATGCAGGAACTGGTGGGAACAACCTCATAGAAGCTGGGGGAGAGGGGATGGGATAGGGGGTTTCAGGAGAGGAAACCAGGAAAGGGAATGACATTTGAAATGTAAATAAATAAAATATCAAATGCAAAAAGTATTGTTCGACACACATATACACAAAGAAGTCAGAGATCCAAATAGTCTCAAGAAGTACCAGAATTCAGAGAACAAATATCACTCTCAGGAACAAAGGAGTGAGTGCTATAGTTTGCATGTTCCCTTAAAAATCCAGGTTGAATACAATTGTTCTTTGAAAATATTAAGGAGTGGGATCTTAAGGAGGATCCGGTGAACCATAACTGAGAATGGTTTTAGTTATTCTGAAAGTACCTTGATATAAGAACAAGCTTTCTTAGGTGTTCTCTTGCTGTTGCCTCCTCATTTTTGTGCCCATGTAGACTTTCCTACTGTTGTGATGAAGCATGAACATTTTCACTATATGTGAACTCCTTCTTCTAGAGGTCCTAGTCTCTAAAACTATAAGCTGAATAACTTTCTACTGTTTATAATTTATATTGTCTGTGCTGTCTTTCTCTAGTTCCAGAAAATGAACTTAGTAGTATAAACAGTCTGGAACACAGCACGTCTGTATAGATAGCTGCATATGTAAAATAACCTCTATTTATTCAATAATAATAATAATAATAATAATAAAGAATTGGAAAAGGTAATGGTTATGTGTAGATTTTTCTTTTTGAAATCAAAGCATTGAAATGTTGCGTGTTTACTAGGTTAAAGAAAGTAAGTCATAAAACCTTGTATTTGCGAGAAAGCTGAGAAGTGGTCACACATGAAGCCTCATTGTTAGCAGATACCTGGGAGATAAAATTGATTAAATGTAATGAAATTAATTGATAACTCAGTGAAACCCTACCCCACATAATTTGTGCTGGAACTGGGTGTATTTTTGTTCACAAATTCACATGTTGGAGGTTTGTTTTCTAGTGTAGTGATATGAATAATAAAGGATGCTTTAAGACATGAGGCCAAGTATTGAGACATTGACAGATCTGCTGTCACAAAAGACTGAAGTAGCTTCCTCAAAGAGAGTTGTTCTCAAGGGAGCCAGGTTCCTGAATTCTTCTCTGACTTCCTGCTTTGATATATGACTTCTTTCTTCTGCATGAGTTCCCATAATAATGACCTCATCAACTATTAATTGAGAGGAGGTGGGCACCTTGCCTTTCAGCCTCTGGAACTCTGAACTAAACAATTGAGTTGACTTGCCTCAGCCAGCACCTCTAAATGCCTTGATACACATTGCCTTAATGAAAATTTTACAAATTTTAAAGTTTACTTTGTTGGAGAGGATGTGGATATAACTAATAAATAAGCAAAGAACAAGATTAGTTTCTAACTAATAGTGAGATGGGACTTTACATTGAAAATTAACTGAGAAGTAATGATCTATGTTTCTTACATATAATTGTGACTGGTATTACTTCTGTTGTAGTTAGGGTTTCCAGGGCTGTGAAGAGACACCATGACGAATACAAGGCAACTCTTATTTTAATTGGGGCTGGTTTTTAAGTCGAGAGGGTCAGCCAATTATCATCAAGACAGAAAGCATGGCAGTGTCCAGGCAGGAGGCAGTATCCAGGAGGAAACTGTCTTTTGCCCTGGGGACCTTGGGTGGAGCTTAAGTATAGGACCCCAAAACTCACCCACCCCATAGTGACTCACTTTCTCCAACAAGTCAACACCCCCCAAAAGGCCAAATCTCCTGATAGTGCCACTTCCCATTATACAAGCCTATTCAAATCAGTACAATATGGCTAGCTTACATAGATTTGTTTTCTCAAGCTTCATTTCTTTCTTAAAAGAACTTCATAAACTTTAGAGGTTTTTTCTGACTCCTCTGCATTCAGTAGTTTGTCAGAGAGTAGTTTGTCAGGTTTTGGAGTCTATCCATCATTTATCTACATCCTCCCAGATGACTCATAATGCACTAAGTGTTTGCCTTGAACTTTTATACTAACTTCAGTGTTATTACTCATCTTGTCTAGTAATTGATGTCAAGAGTAGAACTTTACAGAATATGAAATTCTATGAGACAGTTATACCATTTGGATGTAGTGGGAGCTCTTGAGTTTCATAAATTGAGAGAGATGTGTATTAGAACCATCAAGGGGAACAATGTCATAATTTTCTCCTACCCAAGAGTAAAACAATTTAAACATAGTTTTAAAAAGGCAGTAGTAGGAACAAATTTTAACACATATCCTTTGATAAAGTAACTGTTCCTCACTATGTTTAATAATACTAACATGATCATAATATGTTGGGGAGGACTTAATCCACTCAATAAATATAAATATTTGTGTGTGATAAAATGTGTAGAACACATTTTCTCATAGGCTGAAATGTAAGAATGAAGAGAACATGCTCTTGTTTTGTTTTTATCAACACTGAAGCAGTGTTGAAGAGAACAATGTTGGATGCCATAGTGTTAGTAAATTGACAAGGACAGGTGAGTGAGATGGCTCACTGAGTCATGCTGTTTGCAATCAAACTGGATGACCTGAAATTGATCCCTGTTGTGTATAAGGTAGAAAGAGAATGGACTCCTGCTACTCCTACTTTGACATGTTTTGACATGCATGAGCATACATACAGAAAGACACACACACACACTCTCACACACATTGGATAAATGTAATAACATTTAAAAATAATCATGAGGTCTTATATAATATGATTATGAAGTGCATCTTTCAGAAGATTTTTCTAGATATTTCCAAGAAATTGAGTACCAAGTCATGTTTTATAATGGGAAAGGCATTTGAGGAAGAAAAAAAAAAAACAGGCTAAAATCCCTCATGTAGTGTGAGGAAGTATACTACAGGAATGGTCAGAATGTCCTTAGAAGAACTAGTTACATTGTACATGATGACTGGCCTAAGTAGTAATGTCAAAATAGGGTTTGCTGCAGAGGCTTTTTATGAAATTAGACTTTCAATCTTTGTGCAATAGAGAGCAGTGGGTGAGTTTTAAGCTAGAGAAGATCATTATCTGATGTGTTTAAATGATATTAGTGGATGTTAAAAGAGCAATAACAGGATTGAAGAAAGCAGATATGAAACTTCTTCAAAAACTCAAAGGAATAACAATATTATCTCAAGCCACAATTTGTGTAGGACTTTTTTTTTTTTTAAAGAACACTTTATTTTTCATGTCTGCCCAACCCCATTCTGCTTGAACTTTCCCATTATCAGAATTTCTTTCTCTACATTCACCTAAATTATATTCTACTGTTCTCCATTCCTTAGGCAACTTGCAAGTCACTTTTCTAGATTCCTCGTTTCTCCAATAGTTCTAATTGAATCTATAAAAGGAAATAAAAGCATAGTTAATGTATAGTATGAGATTCTGTATAACATTTTTCAATTCTATCAATAAAATTGTAAATTTTATATTTTATAGGTTAGTAGAATTCTATTGTGTATATGTATTAAATTTTCACCATCTATCCATTAAATGATGAACATCTAGGTGGTATTCATGAGGTTTCAATTTTCTTCTCATGTTTATGAAAGCAATAATACTTTAAAATCAAGATAAGGGTTTTATTGCCATAAGAATGTTTCCTATATGTTTAAAAAATAAGCTGGAAACCTTATACCAAATTAGAATCAATACTTTTCAGATTTCAAGCACATAAATTAAACCCTTTTAACTTAGAGAAGGAAAGAATTTAAGTATGATACATTTGATATTTTTTCTCCTTCTTTCTCTTCTAATATTCCAGGAGAAAACCTTGTATTTTTGAAAGTTAAAACAAACAAGCAAATAAACCTGGAGAAGATAGCAGAATGTCGGACTATCAAAAGTTCTACTGCAATGTGTATAGTCTTAGTGTGGAAATAACATTTTTAGGTAGTAGTAAATGAAAAAAGAATTCATGGAGAATTTTGAGAGGGAAAAATAGAATATTGAGACTATGTTTATATTTGTGGCTCATACATCATAGAGATGATATAATGGCACAAAGTAGGTGTCAATGAGATCTGAGGTTGTTGGGCACATTGTGCTACTTTGGGAATTGGTTTTGAGATCCATGATTTTGGAAATTGATTAGAAATGGAAAAGAAGGAGCAAATTATTTTGTCTACTTGAAATTCACTCCTCATTCAACCATTTTCTTCTATTTTTCCTCATCCCTTCCTGTAATGTTTTCTTATGATTTGGAATTAAATTTATCATTACTTCCCTTGGAAACACTTATAAGATGACAGTCTTAATTTCATATAAAGATGTTGGTGCTCTTGCTTTACAAGACAAATTTTTACTCTGCTATTTCATTATCATAGTTTCTGTCCCAATAGACTATAGGCTGCTGGGATCAGGACAGCTCATCTTCTTATTGAGTCTTCTAAAGCTTAGTTCAGGTTTTAAACTCATAATTGTAGTCCACAAATGAATGAGAAGCTATAAACACATTTAATATGGTTTGGATATGATGTTGTGATAGGCTATCTGTGCTATCAATTACCAGGACAAAGTGGGCACCAAATCAATAGGTGGAGGAAGATCTGAAATTCATTTATTTTGGTTTTGAGTTTGACATTTGAGCTATGTAAGGAGATCAGCTCTTGGTATGGATACAATTTATGTCCAATTTAAAAATGTTAGAATTCACTTATTGGAGAAGAATCTTTTTAAAATGGTTGAAGAAGAGTGAACCAACAAAGAGGTATAAGAAAAGCTAGAAGAGGAATATGCATATTAACAAAACTAGCAAAGATGGCAGCTGTCATAACTAAAACCCATCCTCTATGGAGAAGGAACTGGAGGTCAGGAAGAATGGATGTTGCAGCCTTAGAACTTCCGGTCTGTAACTTAACAATGTTATATCTTAGTCAGTTTCCAACACATGGAAAAATTACTTTTCCTGTTCTTGTTCATATTTATGTGCATCTTTGTACTATAATTTTGGCAGATGGGAAATTGCAGAGACCTTAGTGACCAATCATTTAAATGCGTATCTGAACCAAATGAAAAGTTAAGGGCTCAGAGTACAAAATGTTACCTTGGAATATTTTTACATACATTAAGTTGAAGTAGTTTCAGGCTAATTTGTGTGACTTACTGGTGCAATACAACACAATTTGTTAGCTTGGAAGCCAGTGTGCTTTTTCTTCCCTCTGGGAACCTATAAATGACAACGTTGGTGATCTAGATAGTATATTTGTTAAATTAATGGAGATAATCCCTTTTGTTTTATTTGTGTTAAAGTACTGAGAACTGTATTTCATTTTCCCTTTAAAATGACTAAAAGTGTATTTCTGATATTGGCTAAACAGAATTGAATTTCTCATACAGCACTTTAAATGTTAATCAGAGACAAAGCAAGTTCTTGCCAGCAAGGGCTTGGCTTTACAAACTAACATTTACATTGCACTTTCCATTTGAAGAGCCATTTAGAAACATAAATTAATCTTTACAACACTGCTGAGAAGTAAGTTAATGGCAGGAAGGATGATCATTACTCCCATATTACAGATGAGCAAAGCTACACTGCAAGCTTAGTGACCAAATTAAAATTATTACTCATGTGTCAAATCATTTATGACTATCCCCATCTGATATTTCATGCTTCATGTTTTTAATGCATAATCATCTCTTGGATGGATAAATGTATTGCTCCCAAGTCTTTAAGAGAAAAAAACATGCTGAAGTCGTAAGACATGCACAAAGAGTTTGGTCAGCACACGAAGGAACATCATTACCTTCTACTGAGCACATAGTGGGTGACAAAACATACATCAATGACATCCCTCACCACTTCCCTGTACAGGCATCATATTCAATTAAGCACAGAGCTCTCTGTCAGCAGACTTGACATGCTCACCTAGGGAATGCCTCAGCTCCCCTTGAATCAATATTCAAGTTACAATAGACTGACAGTATAACAGATGAGTGAGTGTCCCTTGATTTTTACCTATTTTTGTTACAGAACAGAGAGATGTGCTTTTAGTGTGAACGAATAAACATCCTTAAGTTTGAGAGACATAGCCCTACTATTGTTGTGCTATGTAAATAGGAAGCATATTACAGTGTGTTGAAGGATACATTAATAAAATTCTGATCAGTGACAAAGGATTGACGTCCTGCCTCAACTGATTCAATAAAGCTGATTTAGGAAGCCACGTGGTCACATGAAAGTGATTACTCTGGGAAATAATTTTTGGGAATCTTTAGTCGTGTACATCTCTAAGATCTCTTAAGTTTTCTAATATATTTGACAAATTTCCTTTTCTTCCTTAATCTACAAAATGATGCAGAGACAACACCAGGGATGGGAAAGAAAACATTGTAAAAGTTTAGCAAGAAAGTATAAAAGATACAGTTATCACAAATAAAGTTTTCCAACTTTAGAACTTTGGACAAATGTCATTACTTGGCAAAACCTTCGTTTTGTGTGGACAACTTCTTTACTAAAAGAATTGTGTTCTTATTCTTCTCTTCCCAACCATTTTATTCTTTGATTTTTCTTTAAGGTTTAAACCTTCTTGGGGATCTTACATGAACTCCCTCTTAGGGCAAAAAGTACTTGTGAACTAAATGAAATGGTATACATGAAATTGCCCAGGACCTAACTTATAAAATGAGATGTGAGGTAACTGGGCAATGCCATCTGGACATTGAACATGCCAACGACATTTTACAGTAAGGTCTAGAGAAATCAAAGAATGCGATTTTTTTTTTTTTTTGATTTTTGTTTTCGTGAAGGCTTGGAAAACAGAGTTTTTTTGTGGGTTCAAAAAGGGTTGGTATTTTAATTAAACTAAAACAAAATAAGTAGTTTGTATAACTGAATATAAACAAAGCAATAAATTATTGTGAACTTATAAAAGTACAAATAAATATTATAGTTATATTCAAATATTTTTTGTTATTCTTTGGAGTAGTTCACTTGTTAGAAAAATACAAGATAGCTTCTGAACTTCATAAGTGATATATAAACAGGAAAACCAAGTTGGAAACCTAGAAGTTCTGAGATGCTCAGAAATTCTATTTTCAGCATTTTTGATCTCATCCCTATAAAGAAAAAGCAAAACAAAAGACAGTAGTTATCTAAGTTGTTACAGGAATTGTTGCTATGCATCCTGTTAATAAATACTCTCTGATTTTTCTTATTTTCTGTTCAATTATTGCTTCATGGAGTTTCTTTTTTTTAAATTCAGTGCCAGTATAATTTAGACATAGAAAATGAGAAGAAAGGGGATAATAAAGATGATGACTACATTTTCAGCCAAAGCTTTAATTCTTCCTCTTTCTATTTTAAAAAAATACTTCTTCTCTTTCATTGAGTCAATAAAATTTGTGAGCACATAGTTTACCAGACATAATAAATGAAATTCTCATTTATTATAAGCTTAACCTTCTTGCAGACCTTATATTTTTGATATTTTATATATTATATGCAATATATATGCACATATATATTTCTCTGGAAAATACATGTTTGTGTCTGTTTATAAAATAAAATTATATATATATATATATATATATATATATATATATATATATATATTTGATATATATGACATAGGTTCCAACACAGAAAAGTCATATGACACATACTTAAAAGGATACATTTCAGTCATCCTAAACATCCCTATTTATATTAGGTTTAAATCCATGGCAGTTGGATTTCTAAATTTTACTATTATCTGCTCTCATTTAATTTTAGTGGCTAAACTCTCTTTTGAGATTCTAGATATAGAACACGTGGGACATAAGTCAGTGCTTACAACTTTATGTTCCTGGGAAATGGGTGGTCTGGGTAGTCTAGCTACGCTTCCGTCTACTGCAGCATTTACTGCGTAATTTCTCTGTCAGTTTTTCACTATGCTCTTGCACAACCTGAGCATTTGTACTTTTAGTCTTGTACCAATACTAGTGCTTAATTCCAATTTTTGACTTTTCTATTTCCCTGGAAAGTAGCAGTAAACCCATTAACTTCTACCAGAAAAGTATTGATTTGGAATCTTTACGATACATACTGTTGCTTCTAGAATAATTGGATTCACCCACTAGTTACCAGAGGAAAAATACCCCACCTTTTTAGAAACATAGCAAGCCCCAATATCACCCAGTGCTGTGATTATAATTATGGGTAAAAAATTCATGGCTTCAAACCAGTTCCATATATTTGAAGATAAACACAAACAGAAACTTGGCTTAGTATTAGCACAATGCCCTGTCTCCTGAGTGCCTCCAAACATCTGTGTTGGAATGAAAGAAGCAAATATACAACCAGGTCCTGGATTCCCCATCTCTGCACATGTTTTCTAAGATCACACACCAGGGTGTATGCAAACAAATAATGAGAGAATGTTGTGATCAGCACGACTCATTACCCAAATCCTGTGTGGATTCCTGTTGGCAGTTCTCGTGCTGACGTGAACCTTATGAGCTCTTTGGTTCTGAGCAAAAAAAGGAATTCAGATCAGAGTTAAAGATGATAATATTTTAATTTCTCGGTATTTAAATGAAACTTTTCGTCTTAAAGTTACTACTAGCTGAAATAATGGAAGACTGACATCAATATTATTTATAATGGAATCCAACATGTAGTTTTTCATTGCATTACATAGGAGCTGTGAATGCATCATGACCAGCAATGTTACCTTAATATGTCCTATTTCTATTACAACAAGTCTTATACATTGGTTGACCACAAGTATGTATGGATGATGTATTCAGAAGAATGAACTACGCCTCAAATCTATCTCCTGAGACTGGGGTGAATGAATCTGAACATAACACCATTCACCATGGAAAAAGCATTTATTAATTTACATTTATTATTTGTGACATGCTATGTTTAGGACTGTGGTATAATGAAGAGTAAAAGTGAGTAGGATTCCTTCCTGGCACGTGCAAGGACCCTATGGGAAAGAAAACTTTAATTATATGATTAACAACTCCTTCTCCAGTAAGTGCTAAGAAATGAGAGTTATTAATTACTAGTCAATTAGGACAAGAGGATGGAGAAGAGTAATTTATGCCCAAGAATCAGCAATTGTGTAGTTCTTGTGGTAAAGGGTTTAGTTTAGTACAGTGGCTTATGTGGAGATTCAAATAGAAACATAACACAAAATGATGCTGTAGAAATGCAACAAAGTTAGGCATGCTATAGTGCTGTAAGAACAAAAGGAAGCCACAGAGGAAGGACACATTAGTGTAGCTGCAGAGGATAAAGAACAGAACTGATCAGAATCTGTTGAGTGTGGATAAAGATGAATGCATGATTACTAAGAAATATGTCTTAATTCACAAGGGCTTGTGGCCTCTGTGCCAATAGCTATCTGTTAATCTTTAAGACTTTTAATCATTGTCTAAAAGATAGGATTGGTTTTGTCATTAAATTTAGATTGGAACTCAGGGAAAAAATAAACCTGATATTATACATTGATCATAGTATTGTGGAAATATCCTTATATCATGAAATACTGAGACCAGATGGAAAAGTTACAAAAGGAAGGAAGGAAGGAAGGAAGAAAGAAAGAAAGAAAGAAAGAAAGAAAGAAAGAAAGAAGAGAAATTTGAGTCTCATTCTACTTTAAGGTTTTCTGCAATGGCTGCTCAAATATAACATTGTTACACCAGAAAAAATGGATTCAGTTTCTTTTGAGATATCCTCAACTTGCTTTAGAAGACTTTTGCTTTCTCCACAGCAACATGTATTACAATTGTCCTAGATAATTTCAGCCAAGTGCATCTGCAGATGGTGCATGGGGTTTAGGAGATCATCAAAGAGCACAACTTCCCACCCAGGTACAGTGTATATGTTCAAGATTGGGTTTCTGATTTTCATTTCCTGTTCCTTTCAGTATCAGCAGTAGTACCTTCACCCATACTCTCATTTGTCTCATTTGTCTAGTTTCTGCATTTAGCCAAATATATTGCAGTCTGTGTGCTAAATAGAGCACTCTTGATGGTTACAGTTTTGCCCATTAGTGATTTAGGTCTTGAGTAGAGCAGACAAGATGGTGTCAACAGAGCTGGCAGTACTAATGGCTCCTGGTGCTAACCATAACCAGCAGTATGAGCTGATGATCATAGGCAGTGGGCAGGTGAAGGTTTACATATCTAATAGCCTCTACTCCCAATAGAAGGTAGTGGCTAAATTTGGCTACTTGGGAAACAGTGACACATCTTCTTAAGAGCCCAAAGCCATTGTTCCCAGGACTGGGAACTCTAACAACTAAGAGCTGCTGACAATATGAGCCTCTAATATTAAGAAAGATGTGCCTTGTTTTTGTTTTTGCTTGTGTGTGTGTGTGTGTGTGTGTGTGTGTGTGTGTGTGTGTGTGTGTATTTGTCTTCTGAGCCCAAAACCTTCAGCTAGCAATGCCAATCTGATGAGGATTGAAGACTAGGGATTGAATATAATTACATGGAAAATTTAGTCATCCAATTATATCTACACAATGAAGTTCTAATGAAAAGTCCGAACCCCAATGTTCAGGTTAATTCCCTATGTTGTCAATATCAGAGTCACATATTAATAGCAAAAGGGTTACACACTGTGAAAAGACTCTAAAATTGTGTCCAGTAAAATACTTCCTTTTCACATTTTTCATTGTGATAATTGCAAATATGAGTCATAACAGGTTTCTACCAGTCAAGAAAATTTCATAGTGTGTTACTGAACTTGAGAGTGGTTTGGGGAAACTATCCTGTGATGGTTAATGTTATATATCAAATAGGCAGATTTATATTAGACATGCATCTGAGAAAACATAATTTTTGATATTCCTGTAAAGACTTTTTGAATGAAAGTAATGTTTAAATAGTTGAATTTAGGATTGGTCATCTTACACAATGTGGGTGGGATTTATGCAATCAACGGAAGGTCTTAGTAGTACCAATATAAAATTTCTTGGAGAAGGAGATAATTATACCTCTAACAACAAAAATAACAGTAAGCAACAATCATTGGTCCTTAATATCACTCAACATCAGTGAACTGAATTCTCCAATAAAAAGACATAGGCTAACAGACTTAATATGTAAGTAGGACTCAGCATTTTGCTGCATAGAGGAAAAACACCTTAGTGACTAAGATAGACACTACCTCAGAGCAAAAGCCTGGAAAAAAATTATCCAAGCAAATAATCCCAAGAAACAAGCTAGAGTAGTTGTTCTAATATCCAATAAATAGACTTTCAACCAAAAGTTATCAAAAAAGATGAGAAAGGTCAGTTTATACTCATCAAAGTAAAAAGGAAAAAAATCTACCAAGATGAACTGTCAATCCTGAGCATCTATGCCCCAAATGCAAGGGCACCCACATTTGTAAATTCTCTTTGTCTGTTAAATTATTTGGTGATAAAATGTTGTAAGAAGGTTCTAATTCACATATAGCTGGACAGGAAGCCTTTTCCTTTCTTAGTGGATATTGTCACTTATTTAAAAGAGAAACATTAAGATACATGCATATCTATTCCTTAGAAGATGACTCAGTTGATAAACTACTTGCCAGGTAAGTATGAAGACAAAAGTTCAATTGTCAGCACCTCTCTAAAATGCAGGTCTAAAATATATATATATATGCATCAATTTATTAAAATACAAAAGCATACAGTCATCTTATTAGATGTAGGAAAAATGTGATAAAATCTGATATCTCTTTATGCTTAAAGATATCCTGAAAACACATAAGTGCTCGCATGTGCATGTGCACTCACACACATACACACATACATATATGGTGTATTATTTATGTTCAGTAGCCTGTCAGACTTGCCAAATAGGTAAGCTTTGTTAGTAATTAAAGACCCTATTTCAATGAAGAAAAGATGGAGAGATATCAGGACACTTACACTTATGCATATGCAGCTTGAAGCACCTGTAAATACATTTACACAAACTGTACATATATCACATATACATCACACAATGTTACATGCACATACAAAAATGTACACATATCAACAAAGGTAAAAATGAGAAATATGCAATCGTAGTAATTATAGTAATTATTATCAATAATATAGAAACTTTTGGTGATGAATGTCAAGTGACTGCATTTTAATCTTATGTTCTTTGCCTTCTAATAGTGTTCCTTACTGAGAAGAATGGAGAATGGAGGATGATCTAGGATTGCTATCTTTCCTGTTTCAAATGAATGCATGTATTCAGCATGTAGCAAAAGTAACAGAACAAAAGAGCAAGTAGCAGATAGAACCAGGAGATAGATAGCAGAAAATGATTGAATATGGCACTTAAAACAGCTAGCAGGAGTTACTGGGGAAACTTATTTGAAAGAAAATAAACAAAGGTAACATCATCAAGAGACGTGGGAGGGGTGCTTATGAACTCAGCAGAGCAAAAGAAGTCGTGCTTCAGTCCTGAGAGGCTCTGTCTTAATGAGCTTCCAACTTCCTGTTTTTACTGAAGCTTATTTTTTTAAAACCATGAGAGAAGCAGCAGCAATGTCTGTTGTCAAGGATACAATGTCTTCAACATCCTTAGCTTCTTGCTGTTTTTCCATTATCTATAACAGACTAAAGGGCATAGCCTGATTCAGGCCAGGGTTGTTGTTGTTGGTGTGTGTGTGTGTGTGTGTGTGTGTGTGTGTGTGTGTGTGTGTGTATTCTTCACATAACTAAGCCTGGGTTTGAAAGAGAGGAGAACCTACTTGCTCTTAGAGGTTGCTTTCAATAAGTTTAAACAACACATTATGATTTAGCAATGTGAAGTATTTTAACTAAATCAGTAGAGGCTAGAACTATAAAAATATCTGTAACCTGGTCCTTCATCTACAGGGCATGGTCCAGGTATATCCTAGTGCCTCATCAAAGGATTTACAACATATCATATAAGAATATTACCCTAATATCATATTACAATATTATGTAAAGAGCAGTTCTTTTAAGAAAATCCAACTCAAATTATGCTAAATGTATGTTTTTTTTAATTGCCTGGATGATTGTAGAGCTTTTATGAAACTTAGTTGAGAAGTATCTGAGAAGTATATCTTCCAACCAAGCATCACAGTTGTTTAATGCAAAATTGAAATACATAGAATCTTTTAAATATACTCAGATTCGGTGATAAAAATGGGGTGAACTAACCAAGGATACTATAAGAACATGTAGTTGAGACAAGTTCAATTTGCTTAATCTTTGAAAAAATTATTTTATTTATTTATATTTCAAATGTTGTTTCCTTTCCTGGTCCCCCTTCCATGAGGTTCTCACCCCATCTCTCCTCTCTTTTACCTCTAAGAGGGTGCTCACCCACTCACTCACTCCAACCTTACCCATCTAGCATCCCCCTTCTCTGGGTCATCAAGCCTCCACAGGACCAAGAACATCCATTCCCACTGAGGCCAGACAAGGCAGTCCTCTGCTACAGATGTAGTGGGGGCAACAGGATAAACCTATATGTATTCTCTGGTTGGTGGCTTGTTCCCTGGGAGCTCTGAGGTGTCTGAGTAGTTGATACTGATTTTCTTCCTATAGGGTTGCAGTTCCCTTTATCTCCTTTTGTTCTTCCCATAACTCTTCCATGGGAGTCACTGGGCTCAGTCTGATGGCTGGTTGTTAAGCACCTGCTTCTCTCTTAGTCAGGTGCTATTAGAGCCTCTCAGAGGACAGCTATGCCAGCCTCCTGTCCACAAGTACATCTTGGCATCAGTAAAAGTGTCAGACTTTGTTTTCTGAGCATGGGATGGATTCCAAGGTGGGGCAGTCTCTGGATGGCCTTTCCTTCAGTCTCTGCTTCATTTTATTTTCTCCCTGCATTTCCTTTAAACAGGGACAATTCTGGGTTAAATATTTTGAGATGAATGGGTAACCTAATCCCTATACTGGGATGGGGGGCATGTCTATCTACTGGAGATGGTCTCTTCAAGTTATATCTCCCTGATGTTAGACATTTTAGCTAATGTTATCCCCACTGGGTCCTGGGAGCCTCCCACATCCGTGGTGTCAGGAACTTTCTATTTGTTCCCTTTGTTCCCCACCCCACACTGGCCCTCTGGGTTTTTCTCCTCTCTTGCCTCAGACCTGATCCTGACTCTCTTTTGTCCTCTCCTCCCTTACTCAGGTCCTTCCCTCTCTCTGCCTCCTGTGATTATTTCCCCACCTTCTAAGTGGAATTGAAGCCTCCATACCTGGGCCTTCCTTCTTGTTCAGCTTCATATGGTCTGTGAGTTGGATCATGGTTATTCTGAACTTTTGAGTTCATCTTTTAAAATGCGCAGTGTACCTACACAAGTCAATTTTTAAAAATCTTCTAAGGTTAACTTTCATGCAGGATGAAAATGTTACAATGATATTTTGTGTGCGAAATGAGAGGTTTAAATTTGACAAGTGTGAATGTGTAAAATTTGAGAGACATGTGGGGAAATAATGGGAACTATGAGTATAGAATTTTTAAAATATAGGAATCTGTCTACTTCCTTTACTGTAAAGTACGGTCTTCATTCAAAAAGATGACCAACTAGTGTCAGAGGACTGGCTCTTATACAGAAATAAACCCAACTGCCTAGGTGAGCCAATACTTCCTGAAACTGGCATACATCACTAGTTTACTACTAGTCATCAAATGAAATTGGGGAAAACTGTAATTTTTTCAAGTTCAAGATGTGGTGTTATTAACAGCCAAAATATGTTTAATCCATTCAATCAAGTACTTGTAAAGTTAATGATCTAACAGATGAGGGCACAGTGCTTGAAACTATATGAGATTCTTTTGAAGATTGTATTGTCAAGCACAAGGAAATAAAGACTAAAATTGATATTTTTAACACTTCTTTTTCAACAATCATGCTATCACAAACATTGATTTTTTTCATGAATAGTAATTCATGAACTAAATCTCTAGTATTTGGTAAAATCTGCCATGTCACCTTATATCCCAGCTTCTCTATGTGTCATAATCAAGACCAGATTGTCAATAATGTTCTGAAATTATACCATGACTGACAATAAGTTAGGAGAGGTTCAGTGATTGCCAAAGCCAATGGGCATAGCTTGGTAGGACTATAGCTTGGTTGGTTGAATTGAGATTATGAGAAAAGGGTAAAATAAGAATTGTAGACTGAGAGGAGTGCAGGATGCTGTACCGCCTTGGAGTGCAGACTCATACTTTGATCTTGAGGTCTTAGAAACAAGATAGTATGTCTCTTTCATGCTCTTTATGCCCTGTTATCAAAGAGGAGGGCTTTTTCCCAAAGATACTGTATCTGATCCAGGCTGTGAGTAATTAGCTTAAGATAATAATGATACACTCATTTTATCTTAACAGTTATAAGATTAGTGGTAGTAATGTGACTCATATCTATCTAACAGAAACAGATCTTATGGGAAAATTGGGAGACTCAGCAAGGAGAAAGAAGGAGGAAAAGAAAGTGCTCTGATTTTTTAGCTCATCCTTTAGGCATTATATTCCCCTGCACGATGAGTTATTTGGAAATGTAAGTCTTCTGTGTTCATGCAGAAACCATGGAGAGCTGTGAATGAGCCTAACTAATGCTTTGGTAATACTAAGAAGCTAACCTGACTGAAATTTCTACACTCAGCCTTTCCCCTTATAAATGGTTTAAGCCATTTAAACTGGCAGCTTGTTATTTATGGTCCAATGTGTCCCACTGAACCTTGACTCTCATTGCTCTCCCTGTGCCCTCGGGCTTTTTCTCTGCTCTTCTGTCTTGCTCTGGGTCCTGAATGGCTGACCATACAGACTACATCACCAAGAACTCTTTGCCCTCTGGTTTCTGGCTAGCATCAGCTAATAGAACAGTCCTAAAAATCAGAGCAATTTCTGTTTCTACAATTGTGTCTCTGAATATAACAGATGCTAACTTTGGTCTACTGGCATTTATATCCATTGATAATTCTCAATCAAGTTTAGAGACTTGATTTCCTTTCCTACATTGGGGAATGGAATCATCATTTAACAATTTCTAGTCCTTAGTGTCTTAACATATTTTTGTATATGTATGTGTTACTCATCTTCGTAATTATTTTTTTTCCATTTAAATCATTCTCAGTAGAGGACACTGTCTATTTCCTATTGTGCCTCTGACTTTTCTGTGTACTTACTAAAGAACTCAACTTCAAAATTTTAACAAGTGTATCAGAATAATGATGTTTCATTTCTTTTAAAACTCAGAACATGCTGGGCAGTGGTGGCACAATCCTTTAATCCTAGCACTTGGGAGGCAGAGGCAGGCAGATTTCTGAGTTCATGGCCAGCCTGGTCTATAGAGTGAGTTCCAGGACAGCCAGGGCTATACAGAGAAACCCTGTCTCAAAAAACCAAATAAATAAATAAATAAATAAATAAATAAATTCAGAATAAATTTAGGTTAATACAAAGTTTTATAATAAAGTTGAGAGTGTCAGCCTGAGTGCCATTGTGATACTGCAATACATAGAATATTATAAAATATGCAGGCAAAACAATAATTTTGAAGTTTCTTCAGGCTAGAAATATGAATTCAAGACATTTCCCAAACCCATTACTTCTGAAGGTATTTCCCGTAATTTTTCCTGGTTCCTAAATACATATTGGAAATGATATGGTGGTATTTGACTTCACACACATCAATTTCTGTGCCTTTATTATTACCCAGGATATATAATTTCATAATGAATGTTCTAAAGCACTAAGGCATAAGGAACATGTTATCTTGGCAAATTTTTATGTCATTGTTTTGTGAACTAGAAATCTTCTATGAGCATCAGGGACAAAACTTTATTGTTCAGCTATCTCGGAACAAGTAGAAAATTTTAAGTAACTAATCTTTTATTATTGTAGTAAAAATACTTAAAATAATAAACATTTTAAAGAGAAAGGGCTCATTTTGCTCATATTTTTGGGGAATTTAGTCCACTTTCTTTGGGTCCCTTGCCTTTGGGCTTATGGTCAGGCATTATAAAATAGAGGAAGTACATGCTGGGAGGGCTCTTTATCCTTGGTTTCCAAAAAATAGCATAAATTTGAGACCAGACAGCCCTTTCAGATATATCCCTACCATTGACTTAACTTCTTTCAGACATTACTTCTTAGATATCTCATCAGCTTGCAATATTACTATGTTAGTATCATAGGCTTTTACAGATGGCCCTTGATAAACATTTTATCCAAAGAAAGTATGGTACCAGCTCAGGTTTTATTTATTTTTAAAGTTTAAGTTATCATTTTTAAAATTTTTTATTGAAAAATTTTCATTCAATATGTTGATCATATTCCTCCTCTCTATTCCCAGATGTTCCTCACCTCAGCCTTGCAACTGTATGTTTTTATGTCTGAAAAAAATCAGGAAAAAAACCCAACAAAATAAAAATGATAATCAAAGGAGACAGACTTAAGAAAAGAAAGTCTCTCTCTCTCCCGCTCTGTCCTTCTCTCTCTTTTACACCCACACCCGCCCCACACATGTGTCTGCACAAGATAGTGCCCTAATGCAAAGAGGAGTAGATAAAAGCCCTCATCTCTAATTCAGAAGGTAGCTCTAATTGATATGCCCTTGCAAATGGAAAAAAATTAGTTCTGTCCAAGCGAGTCTCATTGAAAGGTACCACACACACACACACACACACACACACACACACACACACACAAACACAAACACAAACACACACATTTTGTTTTCAAATGAAAACAAAGAATGAGGAATAAAACAATCAAATAGAAGAAAGATTCAAAGTGAAAGCATGACTGATACACATAATCACTCAGAGAGACTATGGCAGCATGCACAGGACCTATATAGTTCTGGACCAAATAAGGGGTCCTAGTGTAATGAGGAGAAGATACAAACCCATTCCTGACTCAAAAGCTGTCTGCAATTGATTTCCACTTGCAAATAAAAAAATTAGTTCTTCCCAAAAGATTCTTCCCTCGGGCATACCAACCACTCTTCAGGGTGGGTCCCATGCTCAGCAGTAGATGAACAACACAAAGTGAACTCCGTGGCATCATTGGTTTCTTTCTCCGCTCATGATGATAGGTCGTAACAGAAGTTTTCTAACAAGGTATGTAAAACTGAGAGAAGATATGTGAAATTGAAGTCAGAATTAGAATATTTTATCTTTGGTTCCTTGTTTTACTTATTTTTCTTTTGTTCTAATAAAATATCAAGATGATAATGAACTTAATTTATTTCAACTTATGGGTCCAGCTTTGTTTTTGTGTGTAATACAAATGGATATATGACAACTAGCAGTCAGATCAGGAGGCAGCAAGATCACAGCTCAACTCAGTATAGAAGCACAGAATGAACAGGATGCAAGGTGTCAATTTTAACCACTAAGTCTGCTCACTGTACCAAATTTTCTCCATCATGTATTTACCTTATTATGGGTTCTATACTTATTTAAACAGATTAGCCTATAGCAAACATTTCCTATCCAAAGAACTACACTGTTTACAATAGAAGAAGGCATTAAAAATAATATTTTCTAGAAAATGGAGTAGCAAATTAGATACCATTGCAAAAGAGAATGACTCAAGTTTCATTTGTGAAACGAAGAGGTATATCAATCTAAGTTGTTTTTCTTTCCATAGAATACTTGCTAATTCCCAGTACTTATTTACCGAACATTGCTTTAGTTAGACAGATAAAGTTTGTAGATAAATCTCATTATCCTCAAGGATGATTAGTTGCCTGTGGTCAGAGTGGGTGTGTTTTTGCTGCCGTTTTACAGCTTATAATGTAGTTTAAAGGAATTTTATTACATTTGAGGCCCAGGGCCCTTGTTTCTATCCCTCCATAATTGGACTTCAGTGACTTGAAATACCAATTGAGATAAATAAAACCTGGTAAGTGAAAAATTTATAGAGGTCCAGTGAAATAAGAAGTGTCAACTTCTTGCTATTATGGGAGATGTATGTCTATGATGTGCCAAAACATCTTTGTTAATAGATAAATGAGTGCGTTTAATCTCCTTAGTAATGTTTTGAGATGGATATGCCTATATTTTACAGGCTTATGAGTGCACTAATCTTCACAGATGTTATGTTGTTCAGTACTTGTTGCCCCATCTGTCAGATTCCTTGCCAGACGTATTACATAGACTTACCAAAATTGTGTTGGTAGTGATTGGTCCTTCTGATTCATGTAAATACTTTATATGTTCTATTATTTCTTTATTCTTTTAGACCCTTACTTTTCCTAACACATTTATTATGTATCATAATGAGCCATTCCATGCTTAAATTTCAGGAGGCATGATCCATTAATTCTATGAAGAAAAACTGTTTCCTTAGAAAGTCTTAAGAGGTTCCAGAACAGAGCTCTGAGATGACATAGTAGGTGAAATAGGCAATAGAATGTCATCTGTACTGTGTGCACTAGAACTACAGAAGAAAATGAATGCTTAGACATTTTAATCACCTCTAATTAGAAAAAGGTACCTTACATAAGAAAAATGTATTTTGAAAGTTTAAGTACCAGAAAGCATTAGATATAAAGTGACATGGGTTGTGTCTCCACCTCTACTTCTTGACCAGGTATTAGAAATCGGAATGGGGATGACAGGTTTTAAGTTAGGAGGTGACACTGTTTGACCATGGATTTTCCCTATCTCTATACTCAGAGCTGTCACATTCTGTGAACTTAATGATCACACCATGGGTAGGCTAAATGACAGGCTTAGATGTTGTACTTTCTATCAAAAACTGGAATTAAAAAGTAAAAAAAAAAAACACTATTGTATTACTATGATTTGTGTGTGTGTGGTGGGGGAGGTTATTGAGAGTCAAACTAATGAACAGCAGACATTTTACCAACTGAGTCAGATACCATCTCCATATTCAACACAGTTTTTATATGATGGTTGCAGTTTTTGCAGAGTGCTTGTTTCAGTTCAGTTCTAAGTTTCTCATATATTCATTATGGTTTTGAACACTTTATCTATAAGCAAACATATACTTTACTATAAGCTATCTGTTTCCTATCCCTTTATCCAGTTACAGAGAACTATAGAAGAGAAGACTTTGCTTTTCTGGGCTCCATTTAGAATATGGCTTATTTTCACTTTCATATTTTCACAATTTCTTCAACAATGTACAGTTCTGTGTCTGTTATTAGACTACAGGTTTTAGTGTATTTTATAAAAGAAAACATTTTGATATCTTTTGTATTGGGGAAACTGAGTATTGTATTATTCTATCAATATAATAAACTATACAGTGACAATCCATGTAATTAAAAGAATGTGTAATTGTAAGTGTACTTGGAAGGAAATATTATATCAAGAATTTTTATGGGGAAATCTCAAGAAACCACTTATAAAACCTTTTAAGAGGTCTGCAATGTGCTGATTATCATCTTGAGACATAGAAGTGTTGAACCTTGATAAGATTTAAGCTCATCAAACTACTTTTCAGTTCTTCACTCTCAGTATTAGGCTTTATATTCAACACATTTTCTTGGCATCTTAAAGATGCATCACACTAAACAGCTCTGTTTTAGACACATGTTTTGAAAAGCCTCACAGAGTCTGCACACTCAGTATATGTTTTAAATAATCTAACCTTGATAGAGCATTGAGATATTTTCATAAAAGGAAAACTAGAAACCAGCAAGACTAATGTATCTGCTGCTTTCATGGGAAGAAGGGTGCACTCTGTGTCCATTCTCACATCATAACATGGTTCTGCCATTTTCAGACTTGAAGTATAGTATTTTTTTTAATATTTTGAAAATAATCCTAAGTGAGAATGTAAGTTTTTTCTTAAGTTTAAGAACAAGGTTGTTTTTCCATCACAGACACTATGCTTTGCTTAATCTTTGTAGTCGCAAATTCCAATGAAATTTATGGATGGCATATAAACTCAATAGCAGTATAGCTCACTCCTTAAACAGAATGAGGACCATAGAGAAAACTGCCATTCATTTTGTTCTATCTTGTTGCTGTCTGTTTTCATATCTTAATATTGTTTTATGGGACAAAACATCATATTATACTAAATTATATTTATTCTAAAATATATACACATACAAATATATTTTAAAATAGAATTTAAGTGGACTTACCCTATTATTGGTAGTGGAATACCTGAACTAAATATCACATGCTAGCAAATAAAATCCATAGCACCTACCTAATAGAAATCCAGCTTTAGGGTAGTACATAATATTATATATTATGATGATCTGGATATTGACATAGTGTATACTCTCAGTTTTCTGTGCTCTTGTTTACTTTCCAGAATTGATAGTAAGATCCTTTTGGTGATGACACCATCTACCTAAGTCACAGAGCTTTGGGATATCAAGCTGGTTTTCACCTGGAAAATTCAAACTCACTAGATTAATTTTGTAGTATTGAAAGCTGCTATGAATATTACCAGAAGAGAGACAAAATTGTCAACCTTACTGAAGTGGAAACCTTGTAATCTACAGCAATGACTACCCTGACAAGATAATACCCACAGGTTCTTTAGAGGCCTGAATGTTATGGGAGTATCACCATTTTCTAATTTAGTCTAAAAACTGCTTGATAGGATGGAACCCATACCTGGCACTGTTAAGAGAACCAAGAACCTATGGTTAGATAGGTCATAATTTCGAGAGGAGAAGCTATTACCATTATCTTGAAGAACAGACATAATATCAAATCCCTAAGTATTTATTGTGATATCCAAATACCATAACACCTAACACCACACACCTGAGTAATTGCCATAGCTAAAAGTAATTTGGAAACATAATTTGGACTCAAGTCAGAAGGAGAAGGAGAAGGAGAAGGAGAAGGAAAAGAAGGAGAAGTAGAAGAAGGAGAAGGAGAAGGAGAAGGAGAAGGAGAAGGAGAAGGAGAAGGAGGAGGAGGAGGAAGAGAAGAAGAAGAAGAAGAAGAAGAAGAAGAAGAAGAAGAAGAAGAAGAAGAAGAAGAAGAAGAAGAAGAAGAAGAAGAAGAAGAAGAAAAAGAAGAAGGGATGAGGAAGAAGAGGAGGAGGAGGAAGAAGAGAAAAAGAGGAGCAAGAGGAAGAAGAGGACAATTCATAGATGAGTGGATATTATTGGGGTATGATGGATCTATGAAGAGTTTGGGAAGGGGATGTGAATAATGATCAAAATCCATTATATATTTTTTGGGTATATGCCCAGGAGTGGTATAGCTGGGTCCTCCGGTAGTACTATGTCCAATTTCCG
>NW_022196905.1:55441689-55471912 GCF_008632895.1 Mastomys coucha | reverse complement strand
TTAGGGAAATGGATGGATCTGGAGAATATCATCCTGAGTGAGGTAACCCAATCACGAAAGAACAAACAAGGAATGCACTCTCTGATAAGTGGTTATTAGCCCAGAAGTTTGGAATGCAGGAAGAACAACCCACATTCCACAAGGAACTCAAGAAGAAGGAAGACCAAAAGGTGGACATTTCATTCCTTCTTAAAAGGGGGAACCAAATACCCATGGAAGGAGTTGCAGAGATTAACTATGGAGCAGAGACTGAAGGAAGGGCAAGCCAGCCTAATTATAGCTATCTCCTGAGAGGCTCTGACAGTACCTGACTAACACAGATGTAGAGGCTCACAGCCATCCATCGAACTGAGTACAGGGTCCCCATTGAAGGAGTTACAGAAAGGACCAATGGAGCTGAGGGGTTTACAGCCCCTTAAGACGAACAACAACATGAACTAACTAGTAACCTCAGAGCTCCCAGGGTCTCAACCACCAACCAAAGACTGCACATAGAGGGGTCTGATTGTTCAGACAGCATGTGTATAGTAGAGGATTGCAAATTCAATCATCAATAGGAGAGGACCTCGGCCTTGTGAAGGTTCAGTGCCCCAGTGTAGGGGAATGCCAGGGCCAGAATGTGGGAGAGGGCGGGGTGGCAGGCATGAGGAAGGGGGAGGCAAGCGGGGTTTGATTTTGTTGTTTTTGTTTGTGTCTTTGTTTTTTGGAGGGGAAACTGGGAATGGAGAAATTTACATGTAAATAAAGAAAATATCTAAAAAATATCCATTATATAAAATCTCAAAGAATAAGTAAAAAAATTGATATTTTTATTCTTTAATCAGTTTTAGAGTTCAGTCATTAACCCCCTCCAGGTCTGCCTCTGACTGTTCTACATACCATACCTCCTCCCCCATTCCTGTTTCCAGGAGGATGTCTAATGCCCCCAGCCCCACCCCACCAGGCCTCCCACTCCCTGGGCCCTCAAGTCTCTTCAGGGTTAGGTGTATCTTCTCTCACAGTCAAGATCCAGCATTTCTCTGCTGTATATGTGTTGTGGGCCTCATATCCGCTAGTGTATTCTGCCTGGTTGGTAGATCAATGTCAGAGCAATCTCAGGGGTCTAGGTCAGTTGAGACTGATGGTCTTCCTATAGGGTTACCTTCCTCCTTGGCATCATCCAGTTTTTCCCTAATTCAACCACAGGGCTCACCAGCTTCTGTCCATTTGTTGAGTGTAAATATCTGCATCTGACTCCTTCAGTTGCTTGTTGGGTCTTAGGCAGTCATGCTAGGCTCCTGTTTGCAAGCACACCATAGTATCAGTAATAGTGTCTATTTTTGAGGACTTGCCTTGAGCTGGATCCTAAGTTGGGCCAGTTCCTGGGCCTTCTTTCTCTCAGACTCTTCTCCATTTTTGACCTGCAGTTCTTTCAGACAGGAACAATTCTGGGTCAGAGTTTTTGACTGTTGTATGGTAACCCCATCCCTCTACTTGATGCTCTGTCTTTCTACTGGAGGTGGACTCTACAATGTGTCTCTCCCCACTGTAGGACATTTCATCTAAGACCCTTCCCTTTGATTCCTGAGAGTCTCTCACATCTCAGGTCTCTGGTATATTCTGGAAAGTCCCCCCACCTTCTACCTCCTGAGGTTGCCTGTTTCTATTCTTTCTGCTGGCCCACAGGGCTTCAGTCTGGTTCCCCCACCACCAACAATTCCTGATTGTGTTCCCCTCTTCTGCTCCCTGTCTCTTTTCCTACTCAGGTCTCTCCCTCCCTAGCCCCACTAGTGATTGGTTTCTTCTCCCTCCCAGTTTGGAATGAAGCGTCCTCAATTGGGCCCTCGGCTTGTTAACCTTCTTCAGTTCTGTAGAATGTATCCTGGGTATTCTATAATTTTGGCTAAGTTATTCCTATTGTTTTGTACTCTGTTAAATAATGTAAAGATGAAGTAGCAAATTAATATGTTCATTTGGAAACACTTTGGTGTTTTATCTTACTTCTGACAGTTTCAGTCTAAAAAGTGTTATATTTGAACATCAGTTTGTGATGGCCAGTTTGTTCAGTTGTCTGGATCCAGAATCACCTAAGAGATACATGTCTGAACAAGTCATTGAGAGGCTTATCCAAGGGGAAGAACCAATGCTAAATGTGCTAACATCATTTGTTTCCTGGGGTCCCAGACAATCTGTGGATCAATATTCTCTTTTCTCTTAGTTGTCATCATGATCTAAACTGCTCCTGCAAATGTGCATTTCCCACTATTCCCCATTGCTCTGAACTACAGATCAAGGATCAGTTTTCTTTTAATTTGCTTTTTGTTGTTGTTGTTGTTTTTTAGTCAGGCATTTGAACACAATAATGAGATGACCAAATACTAAACTGACTCTTTTATCTTCCTGTGCTGTGATTACCCCTAACAAACGTTAGTTTGTTTAATTCTCAGAGGCTTCAAGCTGAATTTAGAAGATCACAACTAATCTACAGATGTATTTTGTTTGACTTACTTGGTATTGGCCTCTACAGCATTTATATTTTCTTCATAATTCAAATTGGGACTTTATTTCATATATGGATAGCTGCCATGTGTTGAAAGAATAGAAGACTTACTACTAGTAGGTCTTTCACTCAATCTGGTCATTATTAGCTGAATTGATATCAAGCACTCTGATTCACCATGGTTACCACCATTTTCTTTTATAATCATAAACGAACAACAATTACCAAATTTTATTTAGTGCAATACTGTTGGTGTTATATTTCTTATTACTTAGCACAGGAAAAATAAAATATTCCACTTCATCCTACTTCTGTTTTATAAACAGACAACATTGCATATTTTATTACTTATAATGCACTAAAACTCACATGATTTTGAATATTGGAACAAGTGGTCTTAACAGTTGAGCCATATCTCTATTCTGACGATTTGGAGATTTTGATCTAAGTAACTTATAGTTAGTTTAGATAAGGGTTTGTCTATCTTGTTGATTTTCTCAAAACTCCAACTCTTCATTCATTGATTCTTTATACTGTTCTCTTTGTTTTTATTTTATTGATTTCAGACCCCAGTTTGGTTATTTACTGCTTTCTACTCTCTTGAGTATGCTTAGTCTTTTTGTTTCTAGAGCTTTGTGGTGTGTTGTTATTTTGCTAGTATGAGAAATATCCAAACATTTTTAAGTGGGCATTTTGTTCTATGAATTCTCCTCTTAGCATTGCTTTCATTATGTCCCATAAGTTTGGTGTTTATTTATGTTCATTGAGTTCTAGAAAGTCTTTTTTTTTTATGAGAGCTTTTTTTTATTAGATATTTTCTTTATTTACATGTAAATTTCTCCTTTCACAGTTTCCCCTCCAAAAAACAAAGAAACAAACAGAAACAACAAAAACAAACCCCTGTTGCCTCCCCACTTCACATGCCTGCCACCCTGCCCTCTCCCAGTTATTGGCCCTGGCATTCCCCTACCCTGGGGCACTGAACCTTCACAAGGCCGAGGTCCTCTCCTCCTATTGATGATTGAATTTGCAATCCTCTACTATACACACACTGCCAGAACAATCAGACCCCTCCATATGCAGTCATTAGTTGGTGGTTGAGACCCTGGGAGCTCCGAGGGTACTAGTTAGTTCATATTGTTGTTCATCCTAAGGGGCTGCAAACCCCTCAGCTCCATTGGTCCTTTCTCTAACTCCTTCACTGGGGACCCTGTACTCAGTTCAATAGATGTCTGTGAGGCCCTACCTCTGTATTAGTCAGGTACTGTCAGAGCCTCTCAGGAGATAGCTATATTTAGGCTGGCTTGCCCTTCCTTCAGTCTCTGCTCCATAGTTAATCTCTGCAACTCCTTCCGTGGGTATTTGGTTCCCCCTTTTAAGAAGGAATGAAATGTCCACCTTTTGGTCTTCCTTCTTCTTGAGTTCCTTGTGGTTTGTGGGTTGTTCTTCCTGTATTCCAAACTTCTGGGCTAATAACCACTTATCAGAGAGTGCATACCATGTTTGTTCTTTTGTGATTGGGTTACCTCACTCAGGATGATATTCTGTCAATAGGACAAAACGGCAACCAACAAATTGGGAAAAGATCTTTACCAACCCTATATCTGATAGAGGGTTAATATCCAATGTATACAATGAACTCAAGAAGTTAGACTCCAGAGAACCAAATAACCCTATTAGAAAATGGGGTACAGAGCTAAACAAAGAATTCTCAATTGATGAACACCAAATGGCTGAGAAGCACCTAAAGAAATGTTCAACATCCTTATTCATCAGGGAAATGTAAATCAAAACAACCCTGAGATTCCACCTCACACCAGTCAGAATGACTAGGATAAAAAACTCAGTGACAGCAGATGCTGGAGAGGTTGTGGAGAAAGAGGAACATTACTTCATTGCTGGTGGGATTGCAAGCTGGTACAATCACTCTGCAAATCAGTTTGGCGGTTCCTCTGGAAATTGAACATATTTCTACAGGAGGACCCAGCTATACCACACCTGGGCATATAGCCAAAAGATACTGCAACATGTAATAAGGACACGTGCTCTACCATGTTCATAGTAGCCTTACTTATAATAGCCAGAACCTGGAAACAATCCAGATGTCCCTCAACAGAGGAGTGGATACAGAAATTGTGGTACATCTACACAATTGAGTACTACTCAGCTCTTATAAACAATAAATTTATGAAATTCTTAGGTAAATGGATGGATCTAGAAAGTCTTTAATTTCTTTCTTTAAGACACGTGTGTTTGTAGATTTACTTCCTGTCTGGACTAATTTTTTTATTCAGGAAAGAGTTGTTTAGTTTCCATGTGCTTGTAAGCTTCCCTTTGTGCCTGTTGTTTAATGCATGGTGGTCTTTTAGGATGCAGAGAGATATTTCAGCGTTCTTGTATTGACATGTATATTGAGACATGTTTTGTGACCAAGTGTGTGGGACAACTTTTGAGAATGTTCTGTGACATATTGAGAAAAAAGGCATATTCTTTTGTGTTTGGGTGGAACTTTCTGTAATATGTGTTGGGTTCATTTGGTGCTTTATCACTTCAGTTAGTTCGAGCATTTCTTTGTTTACTTTTTGCTTGGATGATTTTTGACATTTAATTGGTAAGACTGACAAAGTGCCTTCTCCCAGTATCAGGGTATGAGGGTCAATATGTAATTTAATCTGTAATCATGTTTCTTTTATAACAGTGGTTGTTTTGTATTGAGGGTATATATGTTAAAAATTAAACTTTCATCTTTGTGGATTTTTCTTTAATGTATATGTTCTTCCCCATCTCTTTTTGTTAGTTTTGGTTTGACATCTGCTTTATTATCTATTAAAATGGCTATATTCGCTTGCTTCTCAAGTCCAGTTGCTGGGAATTTATTTCCCTAACTCATTACCCCAAGGTAATGTCTATTCTTGATATTGAGGTAGTATGTTTCTTGTATGCAGCAGAGGGTGGGTACTGGTTTTGCATTTGCTATGTTAGTTTATGCTTTTTTCTTTAGCTTTTAAATGATTCTTTGTGAGTTTCATATCCTCCACTTCAGTCCTACTTATCTCCCCATCCCTTTGCATCTGCCCTCTGCCCTTGAAATCTTCCTCATAAAAGAAAATAAAAAACAAAGCCAACTAATAAACAACAACAAAAGACAGAAAATATCTCATCCTCACCATGGAAGATATAGTGGGTCATAGTATACTCACTTTTACTTGAAAATGTTTCTATCAGTGAGTCACTGGTCTGATTTGAGGCCTTTGGCTTATGCTATACCTTCAATAGTGAATCCTCACCAGGGCTCCTCCATATCTTGTTGCCCAGTGTCATAGAGATCCTGAAACTTTCAAGCTACAGGACCAATATCTAGTCTTTACATGCCCCAGCAGTTCATAGATGAGTTAAATTTTGGAGCGGTCCAACTCAAAGCACTTGATTTGAGCCTGTGAGGTAGGTGAGTTGGTCAGCCCACCTTCTTTCATATATCTGCACTCCTATGGTGAACTTTCCAACACCGTCCAGGTCAGAGCACTCAATGCTATAGTCAGCAGGAGGTAGGACAAGTTCTACTGTTCTCTTTCCCTTTGGCCTGCTCACCTGCACTCATGCCACCAGAGCCAGCTCTACTGTCCTTCTCAGGAAAGGTACAGGGTCTACACTCCTGACTGGATCAGGACCAGCTCTACTGTTCTCATCACATCGGAGCCAGGTCTCATGACTGCCGCAGATGGTGAAGCGTGAGGGGACATAGGACATCATGGAAGATGAGTGGTGGGGCTGGCTTTCCCTTCAGGCCAGTTCTATTGTGCAGCCAAGGCAAGGTGCAGGTCCTGTTATCCAGAGTGCTAGAACAGGTGAGAGGTGGGGACAGGTCTCCTGAGTGCCACATCCAGTGAGGATTTGGGCCAGAATTGCACAGACTTTCGAAAGCTATGTAGTCTCAGGTGTCTGCCCAAACCAGTTATGTCTGCTTCATCTTCAGTGGTAATATGAGCCATGGAGATTGACATAGACTAATGCTGCTCCTTGGCCGTGGACCCAGACATATCTCTCAGCAGCAGCACAGACTTGGATATCACCTGGTGGCAGGGTGGCTACTTATAACATGTTATTCCTCTCTACCCTCATGTCTCCAGTTCTACCTTTCTTTGTAATGCTCAACCTATTCTGCTTCTCTTTCTCTCTCATCTGCCCACCACATACTTGCACATCATAGTGGTACCCATGGTGGGTGGGACACATAACAGGCTTATTTCTACGAGTCTCTATGAGTGTTCTCTGCCTGCCTATATTAAGTTAATATCAGTGGACAAGCTTCTGTCTGTCTGCAGCTTGCCAGTGCCCTGTGGTAGTGGGCTGGCAGAGTCTGTGTCATTGGGTTATTTTATTGGGTATTGAGAGTATTGGTATTATTAAGTGATGTTAATAACTAATGTCTGTGCTTCCCTTCTATTTTTTTTTCTTGTGTTTATTTCCTGAGTTTTCATGGGTGTTGTTAACCTCATTGGTTTGGAAGATTTTTTGTTAGTTAGTTAGTTTGTTTTGTTTTGTTTTTTTGCACCTTTTGTATTACTGGATTTAGATAGATATTGTTTAGATTTGACTTTTTTCATGAAATATCTTATTTTCTACATCTATGGGGACTGAAAATTTTGTTCATCTAGTCGTCTGGTCTGTTCTTTTTGGCCTCTTAGAGTCTACAGTACATCTGTCAAAGCCTTTCTAGCTCTTAGGGTCTCCATTGAGCCAGGCATTGTTCTAATGGAACTGCCCTTGGATGTTATCTGGCCTTTTTCTCTTGCAGATTTGGATATTATTTCTCTGTTCTGTATGTTTAGTGTATAGATTATAATTTGGCAAGGATATTTTCTCTTCTGGTCTAATCTATTTGGTGTTCTATATGCTTATTTCACCTTTATATGTATCTCCTTCTTTAGGTAATAAAATTTTTTTCTATGTTTTTGTTGAAAATATTTTCTGGCCTTTGAGCTGGCATGTCCCTTCCTGGAATACTATTATTTTCATATTGTCCCAGATTTCCTGAATGTTTTGTGTCAAGAATTGTTTAGATTTAGTTTTTTCTTTGACTGATTTCTCCTTCTCTTCTATTGTATCATCAATACCTTACATTTTCTCTTCCAACTCTTGAATTCTGTTTGTGATTCTTGCTTCTGTTTTCCTGTTTACATTCCTAATTTTGTTTTCTATAATTACCTTAGCTTGATGTTCTTTATTGATTTAATTTTTTATTTTTAGGTCTTTGCAGACTTACTCATTTTCTTCAATGTTTCTTTGTTTGTTTCTTGGCTTTCTTTAAAGGAGTAACCATTTCCTCCAGGAATTTGTTTGTATTTTCCTGCAATTATTTAAGATATTTATTTATTTTTAGTAGGACAGGTGGACTCTGTTATAGAAATATTACACTGGTTGTTACACTGATTGTTATTGTATTCTTATGCTAGTGTATGGGTTTGGGATGATTATAGGCCTAGGTGCTTATTTCTCTATTTGTTTTTGTTGGGTCAGAGTTTTGTTTCTTGGTTTCTATAACCTCTCTGGATTTTCAGAGAGTGTGTTCTCTCTGTGTTGCCCATTTTACTGACCTGGTTGGTTGGTATGTTGATGGGGAATGCTTGTTGTTGTTGGAAGCTAGGATAGTGGAAGACTAGGGTGAGATGGTCTGTTGCAGTCCTAGGAGAAGTCCTAAAGTTTGGATTGTGAACAGAAAGAATAGGTGAGGTATACAGGCAGACTAGTATGTCTTCTGGCAGATGTGGCCTGTGAATGAGCAGTGGGACAGAACACAGCAATGAAGAGAGTTGGGGAGACCACGGAGGGATGGTCTGTGGGATGCATATGGACATGGACAGGGGAGAGTGGATGCTGCAGCTGTTGTTCTCTTGCATTCCTAATGGTACCTTGATGGGTTTTGGGGGAGCAGAGAGCAGAGAAGGGCCTAGTCAACCTACCTGGTCCTGACAGACTTGGCCTGTTAGTGCTGTCAAAGGAGTGTTATATACTTTAAGTTATTGACTTGAAATTAGCAATACAAATCAATGTTTGTTTGAAGAAGTCTTGTCCTTAAGAATGAAGGAAATTACCAACTAATACAGAAGTAGAAGCTCATAGCCATCCATTGGATGGAGCGCAGGGTCCCCAGTGAAGTAGCTAGAGAAAGGACCCAAGGAGCTGAAGGGTTGGCAGCCCCTTAGGATGAACAACAATATGAACTAACTAGTACCCTCAGAGCTCCCAGGGACTAAAGCACCAACCAAAGAATATACATGGTGGGACTTATGGCTCCAGCAGCGTATGTATAGCAGAGGATGACCTAGTCAGTCATCAAGGGCAGGAGAGGCCTTTGGTCCTGTGAAGTTTCTATGCTCCAGTGTAGGAGAATGCCAGGGCCAGGGAACAGGGAGAGGGTGGGTTGCTGAGCAGGGGGTGGGGAAGGAACAGGGTTTTTTTGTTTGTTTATTTTATTTTATTTTATTTTATTTTATTATTTTTTTGGAGGGTAACTGGGAAAGGAGATATCATGTGATATGTAAATAAAGAAAATATCTAATTAAAAAAAGAAAAAAGAATCAAGGAAATTATGGAGAAAGATGGACTTTGTAATTAATCCTTTAAGATTTTATTTATTGATTTGCTTATTGATTGTTTGTGTGTATGTGTGTGTGTGTGTGTGTGTGTGTGTGTGTGTGCATACATGAATGGCACCTATATGGACATCAGAGGTCCATTTGTTGGAGTCAAAAAGTGGACCTCTTTCTACCTTGTATGTCAGGGGTCAGTTCATCAAGATTATAAGAACCTTTACCTACAGAACCATCTTATCAGCCTGAAAAATGTATTTCAGACTGAATGAAGCACACTTGTAATTTATAATGATTTTCAGATAATGTCAATAGAAGCTATAGTTATCAAGCCTGAAAGACACTTCTATACATGCACATACAAACACAAAGTTAGGATTATTCAACTACACATTCTTCAAAAAAATATAGTTTATAAAACATAGTATATCTTAAGGAAAGTGTGTACTCATTCTGTCATAAATTATAGTTTAGAAACATAGGATTCAAGAAAGAAATTCTAAACACAACCTCAAAGTGCTCTAGAGAATGGAAGTCTCCTTCATTGATAATGAACATTTTGAGTTTTGGTCACTACCAGTAGATCTTCAATGGAAGTCTTGTGAAACTTGTAAAAGTCACATCATATCTTGTAAATCAATCTTACAAAAGAAACCCTTTGTATGTTTTCCATAAAACATAAAGATAGAAAATCAAATTTTACTGCTAATACTTGAAAATATATGAGATTTATTTTTAATTCTATAATTGTACATTCAGACATTTTTGCCTCCCCAAATTAACTATGATAGGATTTTCTAAGTTTGATGAAACTTAATTTATTTACTGAATCTCTTAAAATTTAATTTACAAAGAGTGTCACTTGGCATTTAAGCAAAAAATGTAAGAAGGTAAATATTTTATATTAAACTATTATGTAAAATATTTTCTATTTTATGAAGAAAGTCTTTTTACAAATACTTGAGAGCATGTATGGAAAAAAGTTGGAGCCACCTTGTTCTTTCATTATGAGAAATGATCTCTGGAGTACAGTTGTATTAAAGTCTAAAAGTGTCATATCTTTGGATCTGCTGGCAAAGTCATGAAGAAGCCATATTTGCTATAAATTCAATCAAGTTACTGAACTGGGTTACACAATCTGATAGGTAATTGTATTATATCTGGAAACTAATATTTACATAGAGATGCTAACATTAAATAAAATAATAAGAATAGGATATTGAGCCACTCAGATAAGTGTTCATGTAAGAATGAACATTAGAGCAAATACATTTCAAGAAAATAATACTACAAAACAATGTGCTTATAAATACAAATGAAAACACAACTCTTCCACAAAGAAGCAAACTGTATCAATAAGTGAAAAGAATTATTCACTTGGGCAGGCACATTTCATTCTGGATAGGAAGAAAGCATACAAAAATTAATGAATATGATATATTATATTAATTGAATAAAGGACAGATACTATATATAATCACTTTGATACATGCAGAAAAATAATATGGCAAAATATAGTAACATTTAATAAATTAGAAAAATGGAGGCCTATAATCCAAATATTAGGAATTAGAGACAAGTGGATCCTATGAACTTGTTCACCAGTCAGTCTAGCTGAATCAGAGTTCCAAGTTCAAGAAAAGACTCAAAAAACAAGGTGGATATTGATGGAGAAAGACACATGACATTGATCTTTGGCTTTCATATGAAAATTTGTATGTACTACAAACACACTTACATGTGCACCTGAACATAAACACACCACCACACACATAGCACATAGACATTAACATATACACTTATAATATATATATATATATATATATATATATATATATATATATGTACAGACACACACACACACACAGATTAATTTAAGATGATGCATAAAAATAGAATTGTAGAAACGAGGGTCAGGAAAAAACACACTGCCCTTGGCTTGACCTAGAGCTCTTAGTTTTTAAAATTATTTAATTAATTTCTTTTTCACACTCCGTATTTTATCCCCACCCCTCTGTTCACCCTCTGACTGTTCCACATCTCATACCTCCTGCCTATCCTAACCCCCGACTCCACGTGGATGTCCCCACCCCATTCCACCTGACCTCTAAACTCCCTGGGGCCTCCAGTCTCTTGAGGGTTAGGTACATCATCTTTGAAAGAACACAGACCCAGCAGTCCTCTACTGTATGTGTTGGGGGCCTCATATCAGCTGGTGTATGCTGCCTGTTTGGTGGTCCCATGTTAGAGAGATCTCAGGGGTCCAGATTAACTGAGACTGCTGGTCCTCCTACAGGGTTACTCTCCTCAGCTTTTTCTAACTTTCCCTAATTCAACCACAGGGGTTAGCAGCTTCTGTCCATTGGTTGGGTGTAAATATCTGCATCTGATTCTTTCAGCTGCTTGTTGGGTCTTTCAGAGGGAAGTCATGCTAGATCCCTTTTTGTGAGTGCTCCATAGCCTCAGTAATAGTGTCAGGCCTTGGGACCTCCCCTTGAGCTGGATCCCACTTTGGGACTGTCACTGGATCTTCTTTTTCTAGAGTTCTTGAGAGTTGAAAAACACTGCCCACCCCCGACTCAATGTTAATGATTAAAACCAACCAGGTGCACTGAATTTTTCCACTAGCTCATCAACCATGCTCCAAAGAAAATATAAACTTTATCCAGAACTCTTTTGTTTCTCTTCTGCTTCAGAGGTCGTTGTCATTCTATATTTCTCCCTAAATGTCATTTGTGTGAAGATTATTGAATGCTGCGACTTTGTGGTATTTCTTGGCACTTGGTCGCCAAGACACTGTTGCACTGGAACAACCCTACAAGAATGATATGCCATGGCTATGAAATAGAAGGATTAATATTGTTCAATTATGCAAAATTTCCAAATTGACATGAAGATTGAGTACAATTCCTGCCACAACTCCAATGATAGGTTTTATGGAAATAATGCTTAAATTTACTAGTTTTCAACATATGGAGAATGAAATCAAACCCTTAACTCACCCCATATGAAAAAGACAATGTGAAACGAGTTAATAATATCTTAAATGCACTATTGCTAAATGTAGAAATACTGTCTATAGCTCACCTATGTCCTCTGGGTGTTTCCCTCAATCTTTTGCCATCTATATTACTGACCTAGTGGGCTTGGCTGTCACTGGTAGAAATTCAGCTTTATGATGAAGTAAATTCTGCCTTTTCAACAGTATGTAATTATCTAAACAATGAGCTAAATCCTCCAGAAACAGAAAGACAAAGACTAGGTGATATGCAATTCAAGGGGAATCTAAAATATCAAACTGTTAGGAGCAGTGATTACCACTGTGATGTGTGTAAGGTTGAGAGAGAATGAAGAGGTGTTACTTACATGGGACAGTGATCATTTAGGTAGCAGAAATAAATTGTCATCTGTGCCACAACATGAGGACCCCACTTAAAAATAGTGTGTCTTAGTTAAGGTTTCCATTACTTTCAAGAGATAACTCTTATAAGGACAACATTTAATTGGGGCTGGATTACAGGTTCAAAACTTCAGTTCATTATCATCATGGGAGCAGCCTGGCAGGCATTGCACTGGAGGAGCTGATAGTACATCTTTATCCAAAAGAAGCCCCGAGCAGACTGGCTCCCAAGCAGCTTGGTCAAGGGACTTAAAGCCCATGCCCACAATGACACACCTACTTCAACAAGGCCACACCTCCTAATAGTGCCAGGCCCTGGGCCAAGCATATACAATCCACAACAGTGTATAAGATATTTTAAAACTTTAAAGTTATATTTTTAAAGTTTTACAACATTATAATAAATATATGAAATGTTATATATACTTTTAACACTCTGATTTACTCTCTAGGGAAATGTTATAGTATTACTTTGGACCACAATGTGAGTAAGTATGTGGTGTGTGTGTGTATGTGTGTGTGTGTGTGTGTGTGTATGTGTATAATTTGTATTTAAAAAATAAAAAGAAATATAATTATATTTTAAATAAAAAGAGGACCATAGGTCCCTCATCACATGAAGATCCAAGGAGAAGGCAGGTATCTATTTACAAGGCAAGTTGAATGAAATCATTAGTACATAGATATAAGACTTTATAAGCTCAAGAACCATAGATTGCAATTGTCTTTTGATTTACCCATGACTGAGGTTGCTATAGTAACCTGGTCAACTTAAGTAGAATACAGTGATGACTGCAATGGATGCTCAAGATATAGACTAGTGCAGGCAGGTTTCTACTTGTTGGTTTATGCTGGCAGTGTCCCCTTGATAATCTGGGATATATTCTTCTTGAATCCTCTTCTCCTTCCATCTGTCTATCCATTCATGTATCCATACTTGCATAATGGTGCAATTATTTAATTTCTTCTTCTCTTTGACCTTGGGAGATATCATTGAACATGTTTGTTTCCATCTCTGCACTCCTTTGAGGAAGACAGATTGAGACAGACATTATACCAGAGATGGCAATTTAAAAAAATTAGAGCTAAACTTCAACTTTAAAGTAGATTTTAGGAAACAGAACAATACCCCTAATATATGAATATTTAGGGCCTAATATTATTATTCTATCATTATGCATTATAGGTCTGCTAAGGATTTCTATGTTCTCATGATTTATTTTGGTAAGTTGAGATATTAAATAATTTTAGAGAGTCCAGGAATTTGTTCATTTCTTCTAAGTTATCATGATTGGGCATATAGTTGTACATAATAATTGAAAAAAATATATCCTTCTGAAAATACATTAATGACAAGGCAAAAAATTATATTAAATGTGTATAATTATGTACTAAGAATAATTACTTGCCCTGATTTATTTAAATGCAAAATGCTACATTAACAAAATGTTAATTTAAATGCTTCATATATAATGAAATTTTAATTTGGGGAAATGAACATATTTCTGTAAATTATTCTTCTGGGGAAGTTTTCAAGACAACAGCACATTTTTTGCTCAAAATGAATATTTCAAAGCCTATAGAATTTTAATTGCTGCTGATATTGTTCATTTCAGAACTTCCAAGTTTCCTGCCTTAGCCAACCATAGTACAGTCATTGTCTCTAGGGCGGAAATTATAAAATTGAACATTTATATTAACAGGCAATAATATTTCAAAGTGAGGACACAGTAGGGACAAATTATGTCACTTTGTGGTCAGCAGTTTCTCTAATATCTTATGCATTCAAATGCTCAGTGCTTATTTTCTTCTTTTGTCAGTTTCTTCTTCCCTAACCATCAGTCACTTAATCACATGTTGATTCTATTTCTCACCTAATTTCCTTATCTATAAGTAGAAAAAAATCAACCGCAACAACAAAACAAAACAAAACAAAACACTACCACTACCACTACCACCTCCCCACCAAAACCAACAACAAAGCCAACCGAAAACAAAACAGATATCTTACTGGAAATTTATAACTTAGTTCTAAAATAAAGCATAAAAAGCATCTGAATAAATGCTCATTGAGTTTTATAGAGAAAATAATTGTATTTATCAAAATGTTTTTTGAAGATTATTCCATACATGTAATTACTCTGACATTAAAAAAGAGAAGAGGGAAATTAGGGGAAATGCTGTCTTCATAATGCTTACCTTGTAGTTGGAGACACCCACAATTAATAAATAAACAACCACCCTTATAATTTGTTAAATCTAATAATTTCTTTGTTTTAAAGAGATGCCTAAAGATGTCAAATGTTAATACATTTTGAATGGCCAGGAAAAGCTCACTAAGCAACCACCATTGAGTCAAGACTTGAAGAAATTAAAGTGCCCAAACATATTTTTATTCCAATAAAAATTCTAACAGATAATTGCTATGTTTTGAATACAATTATAGATAAATTTGTTTTTATTCTATATTCTCTTGGCTATGCTTACTTCCTCTTCTTTATAAATCATAAAACTAACAGGATTTTCTGATTGATAGAATTGTTGAAAAATAAAGTTCCCTGATGGGTATAGTTGTCAATTCTTATGATATCAGCATTACAAAATCAGAAGTAAGGTGGTCGGTCTCCAGAAGTTTGGAATGATCCTGGTCCACATAGGGAATTCCAGCTACAGCATCACAGCTGTAAAAAGAAAGGAAAAGAAAAACAGCTGTGAAGAATGAAACACAGAAAAATTGCATTTTATGGTCATAACTACTAGCTGTGGAAGAGTAAGCTCTGCCTCTTAGGAGATTATGATTTGGATATCAAAGTTAGGGTCAAAATGGAATATTTATGAGATATTTATATTATATGTTTGACTCTATGGCTCTGAACATAAATGATGAAGACATGACACCCATGATATTATGACACCCATGATATTATGACACCCATGGTATTATGATACCCATGGTATTATGACACCCATGGTATTTTGATACCTATGGTATCTGAAGTCAGGAGGCTATGTGAGTCAGTCTAGGCAGTAAGCACAGAACAAGGGAAAAAATGAGAAACTTGAAGTATTTGTTATCCCAAAGCTGTGTGTGATTTCAAGGAAGGATAGTGCATTGCATCATAGGCTACTATTACAAATGAACTCTGAACCTCATGTACTGGATTAAGCAATGATTCTGGGTGGGTGCATGCAATTGCAGTCAGATATTGTGACAGTGTTCTTACATCCACGGGCTCAATACAAACTGACTGGAGAAAATTAAACACACACACACACACACACACACACACACACACACACACTCATCAAGCCAACCAACCAAACCAACCAACTAAAGAAACGAACCAATAAACCCAAGATGACATATAAATAGAATGAACATAGAAAGGTGCAAGCTGGGAATGAGTGAAAAGCACTTTAAAGTTCAGAGCAACAAACGTATGTACATCAGGTATTGAGACAGATTCAGGATAACAGTTGGAAAACCAAGAGGGTCAGGTACAATGTAGTCTGAGAAGACAGGAACCCATTTTTGTAGGAACTGATAATGGGTACTGTCTCTAGAGAGCAAAAAAGTTTCTACTTGAGACATTAAGTAAGTCTGTCAAAGGTATGTTTTTTTTTTGTTTTGTTTTGTTTTTTTTTTTTTTTTTTTGTGAAATAAATCCATCTCTTCCTGTATCCAAGCAAAATACATCCTGATCAAGGAGAGAGAAATGATTTGTCTTTAACACATTCTTGTCCAGCACCAGAGCCAGGCCTCTGCCTATTGTAAAACTGAAGGTTGTTATTCATGTATCTTCTCTGCCTTGCTCCTAAGAAGAAAACTGCATGGTGTAATATCTAATTCACAAAGAGTTATTAAAAATATTCCGTACTAAGTATTTTTATTCTTGCATTCTATCCTCGTAACTTTGAATGTTATAGATTTCATAGTTCAGATTCTGATTTGTGCTTATTCTAGTGCACAATATGATAGATTAGAAACAGACACAGATTCATGATATTTATATTCATGGTATACAGTTATTGCATTTAGTTGTATAAACTCAAGTCACTTGGTTTCACTTAGCTAATATATTTTCAAGTTTAAATGCGCTCACATTTAATTCACTTACGACTGTTTGGCTTTATCAATTAAAAGCAATATTTGTTCTCAGTATTCACCCTCTGCATATTTATGCAGTTAAATTCTAGAAATGCCCTTGTCACTGATGAGGTCACTGCTGGGTACATTATCTCATCATCATTACTGTAAAGTGACCTGTGCTTTCCTATCCTGAGCCTGAAGTCCGGGACAATCATGCCTCTGAGTTATCGTTCAGTATGCAAAGTATCATTTGAATTGAGGTTAATGATAATTATCTACATTAAATTAAGTGCAAGACTTGTGTATGGAAATCACCAGCTTTTTTTTTTTTTTTTTTTTTTTTTTTTTTGCCATATGAGGTCACTCTGAATTTCTCCCCAGCTTTCCTAGTGGAGATTGAATTGATCTACAATTTACATTTATTTTTAATTTGGATAAGTTCATCAATGGCCTTCTTCCTTGAGAGACACAAACACATGTTTCTTTATATACAGGTATTGACTTCAGAATGTCATATCAGCAAAGGCCTGTAATGGATGGGAATAACATTGTCATACCTGAAATTATGCAGTGATTTTGTAGTAATGACATAATTTTGTTTGTAAATAAATTTTATGCTTTAAGTGGGAAAACAGAATTTCATTTACTTTTTTTTTTTAAAGAGTCAGGGCCTAAGAAAACTGTATTTGAAATCAGCTCTGCTTTCTGACTTTGCAGTACTATAAGTAACATAATACATATATTGATGTTGTTTGAATTGCATATTAGGAAGCTGCAACAGAAAAGCATCTTAAATGATGCAGCTAATCCATCAACAATGACTGAAAGGCAATGTCTCTTCCAAATTTCCAGAAGATATTGTGCCTACTTGCTTTGCGGCATATCTTATATCTTTCTCTGCATGTATATCTTATGTGTGGGTTTTGGTTAGTAGACTGACAGCTGATAGAAGGAGAAAATTGTTCAAATCTAGTTAAATCTACTTCTACACTGGTAAGATTTGTTTTATATTTGAGGCTCTATAGTTGGATAGGATACACATATTTACTGCAGATAGTCCACAAAACATTGAGTGGTAGAAAGTAATAGTTAAAGAGTATAAGAAAATTTAATACTGTGTCATCTGTCTATGACATTGGAATAAATGTTATTAAGGAACATTTTAAATTGTTATATGATAAAGTATGCATACTCTTTCATCTAACATATATGCCATATACTCTTTAGAGTTTAGCAAAAGACTTGAGATTATCTCATTTCCCAAGAGGGTTGCAGTATAACCAAGGAGGTTAAGGCGTTGAACAACATGAAAATATTCAAAGATCCCATCTAATTAGCTGGTAAATCATGTCTAACGCCTTATTTGGAGCAGAAAATATAAGTAAAGTTTCAGAAACCAAAGAAATCCTCACTGTTTTTTTTTTAAATCAAATATATTTATCTTATTTTGTGTGCATGAACAATTTAAGTTTATATAGGTCTGTGAAACATGTTCATGCCTAGTGCCCTTGCAGGTCAGAAGACAGTATCAGATACCCTGAAACTGGAGTTAGAGTTTATTGTGAATTATAGACTTGGTGCAGAATACTAAACACTGTTTCTTGGTAATAACAACAAATGCTCCAACCACATCTCTCTGATTTTTATTGGTTTATGGATAGGGTAGGTTTCACATGGAAGTGTTACTGAGTGAATCACAATATTTGATATCTTAACCACTGAAGACTGTTATGATCTGGAGCAATGACTCCCATTTCTAAAATATTTTGGTTGTAAACACTTATAATTGTATTTATCAGGACCCTTCAATTAATTAGTTTATATTAGATCTATGTTTCATGGATTGTGGATCTAATCAAGCACATGCTTATAGATATTGAATATAGAAATAAATCATGTGATATTTGTGCTATAAAATTGTCTACTTTGTTATTTTATTAACTTACATTTTGGTAGCTGTGAAATTTTATAGGCTTTCTAGCTGAAAACAGATATAACAGATTTAAAAACTATAGGACACTTGATAATGATATTGTCTAGACTTTTAAACACCCAAAAGAATGTCTCACCAAAATCTGTCTCACACACACACACACAGACACACAAAACTGCTGATTCCTTTTCACACTGTAAAAGCAAATTATTTGCCCTTCCAATACAGGCAAAAACTTCCACAAAAAACTCCTTTTGAAATACCAGCAAATGGTGAAAGCTCACCTTGTTGCATCTCAGAAAATTCTGTACAGAAAAAGAGAAACTTCACCCGTAGTGAAAGGAACCTAGCTCATGTCTCCCGGGAAGAGTGCATTTTGGGCACCAACCTTCTCAGTCCCAATTTTTATCATAATTTTCATCTAATGTTGTCAAGCAAAGCAACCTATTTCCCAGAAATATCAGAATGGTAGAAGAGAAAAAAAAAAAACAAGCAGAGCCCCACATATCTCATTTTCAAACTGAGAAGGACATTTTATCTATGTTCAATTTTGAAACCTCCTTTTAGAAGGAAAAGCCAATATCTACTCTTAAAAAAAAAAAACAATGACTTATAAATTGCAAAATTAATGCTCCTCTGATGACTAAATAAAGTTTTAGAATTCTATGACATAAAATGCCCAGGTCCAAGGAGAGTGGAGCTCAGGGTGGAAGATCTGTTGAAAATTACATATTTACTTTCATCTACTCTCTCTGATTACTGCTGTTATATCTAAATTTAAGAACCTGGAAGTATACTTTAGAGAATTATGGTGCATGTTAATTCAATATTCTCTTATTTTCATGCAATCTAATCACATATCTGTATACAGCACAAAAACAGAAGGCTGCATGGAGATGTCAGGAATTTTTATTATTCACATGCCATGAACTATTGCTCTTTTCACAATAAAATGTACTTGTAAAGGAAAATTGATATTCTTTGGAAATACGATGTTTACTGTAATATTTCACTGAAATTGCAAAGAACAGTGAATGATGGACAATTCTCAGGGAACTATTCCAGGGATTTAAATGATTAGTTCACCTGTTGTGCTTTTGTTTAATTCATTCTCTGTTGATTTATATCCATCATTTCTGTAGCATTGCTCATGTGTACAAATACGATGGGCTTATCACACAGCATTGAAGCATCACCTAACACTGAAATATGTTGATGTGCCTATATAGACGGGGATGCCAGACACATTTCCATCACACTAACAACACACACAGCAGGCCTATCATTTTCTGTAAAGAAACTGTCTCCTGCCCTGTGTTCAGCATGTGAAAGCAGCAGACTCTTCCATTAATGTTTATCAGAATATTTTAAGTAGAGTTATGGTTTTTTTTTTTTTTGTGAAGATATCATTATTAAAATTAAATTTCTACCTGAAGGTAAATGGAATTTTTCTAAGTAGATCATAGTTCATCTTCTTTCCTAATTAATCATTTGCTGTTTTTGATATTTATTACTGGAATTGCTTTCATGTTTGGAAGAATATTGCTAGCCCATATTAGACTACAAAATGTGCACAATCAGTTCCCATTGCATTTTACTGACTGCTTCAGTTATGAGAAAATGAACAATGATTTTGTGGGTGGGGAAACTTCTACCTACAAAATAAACATATATACCAGGCACTCATATTCTCTATGGATGAAATGATCATTCAGTGAGTATTTTCATGGGCTTATTAGCTTGTTAAATTATGTAAACAATACTAAATAAAGACGTGTGGATGGAGAAAAGGCAAACCATTACTAGGCAACTCACCATGCAATTGTGCATAATGTTGTAAGGAAAGCTGGGTTTTATTTTCTGATGACTTGTTTCCTGAGTACTGCAGGCTTGTATGCCACTAGCTCTCTGAAACTGCACACTTTAGCATTTTTAGTGTTTATATTATTGGCTATATTTTCAATTTGTAGCATTGCTACCACATGATGCAGGCTTTGAAAACAGAATTTCTTTTCTTCTTTGATCATAACATGCTTAGCACAGTGTTGACCACGAAGCAAACTGCTGTTTATTAGGAGCAACATAGTTAGCCATACATTGGCTACCATTAATGCAAACTTTAAATAAGTTTAAAATATATTATACTCATTGGAGCTTACACAATATGAAGGTCTTTAATACTTTTCTTTTTGACAGTGGCCACTAACATGATTTTCACTGTGAATTTTTCACAGATGCTTGATTTAGAGTCAATGGTATGGAGGGAGGGAAGGAAAGGAGTAACTGATGAAATTATATTGTAATTTCATAAATTAAAATGGATAATAAGTAAAGATAATAGCAAATATCATAAGTGAGTCAAAAAAAGAGAACAGAACAAAAAGAATTGGAATATACGTAACAGAAAATTTCATGGGTTCCAGATGACATGAAATATTGTACAGGATTCATTCTTCTCTTTAGAGTATTTAAAACCCCTTGACAATATACCATTTGGTTTTTGTGTGATTCACTTTCTGATGTCAGATCCCAAATTCAATTTTATATGGCATCTTTAATAACCCATTTTTAGATACTCTGCTGTCTTCCAATAAGCATATAATAAGTATATGTAAAAGGATGACTTGATCGACTTACAATAGAAAAATTAGTTTTAGTTTTCAAAGCATCCCTAATAGCAATACCTACATTACCATAGCATTCAGCATTTCATCTTTGCTCACTCATTTTTGTTTGCAACTCTCTTTTTCTCATTATAAACTTAAAAATCTTAGACTCTCTTCTACTTAACTCTTCCAAAAAAAGATGCACTTCTTGGTTGGCTATAAAGCTTCATCATCTCTTTCATGTGACTTAGGCAAGGCTAGTTCTCAGTTTCCTAAGGCTAAGTTACCTGACCCAGGATTAATGTTGGCTGTACTTTACACTCTGATCAATGTGATAAGTATGTGGAACCAATCAAAAGAAGAAGTGTTCCAATCCCTTTGATTCGCTGGAATAAAAGTTATATTATTATTGGTAATCTTAAAGACAAAGAAGTTGATTTGTAGCTATAAACATCTTAATATTCTTTCTTTTTTTATTAGATATTTTCTTTATTTACATGTAAATTTCTCCTTTCACAATTTCCCCTCCAAAAAACAAAGAAACAAACAAAAACAAACCCCCGTTGCCTCCCCACTCCCCATGCCTGCCACCCCACCCTCTCCCACTTATTGGCCCTGGCATTCCCCTACACTGGGGCACAGAACTTTCACAGGGCGGAGCTCCTCTCCTCCTATTGATGATCAAATTGCAATTCTCTACTATACACATGCTGCCTGAACAATCTGACCCCTCCATGTGCAGTCCATGGTTCGTGGTTGAGACCCTGGGGGCTCTGAGGGTACTAGTTAGTTCATATTGTTGTTCGTCCTAAGGGGCTGCAAACCCCTCAGCTCCATTGGTCCTTTCTCTAACTCCTTCACTGAGGACTCTGTACTCAGATCAATAGATGTCTGTGAGCCTCTACATCTGTATTAGTCAGGTACTGTCAGAGCCTTTCTAAATGCTCCACTCATTTAGGGATTGTAGTGGTTTCCTTTTCTCATTGCTATGACTAGGTATTTGGAGAGTATCAAAGATTAATCTTCGCTTATCTTTACAGAGGTTTCAGCTCACTGTGGCTGAGAGAGCATAGAAGAGTAGAGCAGATGACATCATTGTAGTAAAGGAACAGAGAGGAAATATTTGTGATTTTTCTTTTCTCCCATTTCAATGTAAATTTCAGCCTCAAATATGTTGCTCCTCACATGCTCTCATTTGTCCATCCATCTCTTCTACAGAACTCAGTGTGTTGGTCCAACTTTATAGACATCTTTTGTGATTAGTCATAATCATTCCACTCCCTGCCTTGGTTGAAAGCCAAGCATATCCAGAACTCTTTGTATCACTACTGACTTCCAAAACTCTCAGGCCCATGCCCCTTGCAGAATCTGTTAATTCTATTACTAGGAATTCTCACAACATCAACACCTCCATGACTGTTTCTTAAACCAACATCCCTGAAATTAAAGAAAAAGTCTGAGTTGTGAAACTTACTAGATTCAAAGAGAAAATCCCATATTAGCAAAAAATAATAAATGAGCAGAATCAGAGTATCGCAGGAAGAATGGAACAAAGCAAGACCCAAACCTACCATGTAAACACTGCAGCTTATAAATGCCATGGCCGATAGCATGCCCTCATATGTATGTGTGTGTGTGTGTGTGTATCTGTACCTATCATATATATATATATATATGTATATCTTAAATTCTAACAACCACTCCTTTCTTGGCAACTCATCCCTTTTCTGGGCAAACAGCTGTCTTTAAATTCCCTCTGAATAATATTTTAACTCTCACTTTAAACAGCTAAAACCAGTCAGACACTCTCATTTTACAATTAACCTGCTAGACATTGACTTTAATTCCCTCAGATCACTTGGTCTTTCATTGCTAAACATAGCCTCCCACAAAGTCACACAGCATAGGTAGAATTCAGACAAGGTTTTTTTTTTGTTTTTTTTTTTTTCAATGTGGCAAAGGAATGGTGTGTTGTCCAATCCAAACAGAATGTTTGTGCTCATCAGAAGTTTCATGAGCATAGGCTTTACTGTGAACATGAGCACTCAGTTCAGAGATCCTATCAGAGTAGCCTATTAAGCTATGTTCACCAAATTACAGGGTTTTCTTTACACATCTTTGTTATCAGTTTTCTGTGTTAATCAGCTTCCTTCATTGTTATGACCAAACAAGAAAAAACAATCTGAGAGGAAGAAAGATTTATTTCAGCTCATAGGATTAGAATGTTCCATGCTTTCACAATGGTGGTGACGGTGACCTAGACTAGAATACCTTCATTAGCAGGTCTTCTACCATTACACCTTAGATTCTATTTGTACTACCATGCATGGTAGGGTGCTGTACACCTTCTGGATGGGTTGTCATAGTTAACCCTTTCTAGACATATTTATAAGCACACAAAGATATGTTCCCTCCTACTTCACCAGATGCTTCTCACTCCAGTCAAGCTGACAATCAAAGCTAGTGTCACAAGCATGGAGGAAATAAAATGATCATTTAGATACATTTTATAATATCAAAATTTTTCTTAGCTACTTCTATGCTTCAACCTGTACCATAAGTAAAAATATTTTGATTTTTCTATGCTCTTAAAAATTTAGTTATATTGTCAAAATTTCACTAAATTTGCTCTCTACAAACCTATTGGATACAAATACCTAGTCAATAAGAGCTTTGAAATATCTGGAAATGGTAAATTGTTATGACTCTTTTTAGGTAGAAATTTTTCCCAAAAGGGAAGCAGAAACTCTGCAGGGAAGAGTTAATAGAATCTGGAGAGACAAGCCATGATTTCTTTTTTTGTTTAACATCTTACTTCATTAGATATTTTCTTTATTTACATGTCAAATAATATCTTCTCTCCTGATTTCCCCTATAAAAAAAAAGAAAGAAAAAGAAAGGAAAGAAAAACAAAACAAAACAAAACAAAACAAAAAAACAAAACCCCATTCCCTCTCCCTCCTCCCTGCTCACCAACCCACCCTCTCCCACTTCTTGGCCCTGGCATTCCCTTATACTGGGGCATAGAACCTTCATAGGACCAAGGGCCTCTCTTCCCATTGACGACTGACTAGGCCATCCTCTCCTATTCATATGCTTCTGGAGCTATGGGTCTCACCATGTATACTCTTTGGTTGGTGGTTTAGTCCCTGGGAGCTCTGAGGGTACTAGTTAATTCATATTGTTGTTCTTCCTATGGAGCCTCAAACCCTTCAGCTCCTTGGGTCTTTTCTGTTGCTTTCATTGGGAACCCTGTGCTCAGTCCAATGGATGGCTGTGAGCCTCTACTTTTGTATTAGTCGGGCACTGCCAGAGCCTCTCAGGAGACAGCTATATCAGGCTCCTGTCAGCCAGTACTTGCTGGCACCCATAATAATGTCTGGATTTGATGATTGAATATGGGAAGGATCCCCAAGTGGAGTAGTCTCTGGATTGTCTCCTTCCTTTAGTCTCTGTTCCTGGGTTTGGTAACTGTATATGGGATGGATACCCATGTGGGGCAGTCTTGAAATGGCCTTTCTTTCAGTCTCTGCACCAATCATTATCTCTGTATCTCCTCCCATGGGTATTTTGATTCCCCTTCTAGGAAGGACGGAAGTATCCACACTTTGGTCTTCCTTCTTCTTGAACTTCATGTAGTCTCTGAATTGTATCTTGGGTATTCTGAGCTTCTTGGCTAATATCCACTTATCAGTGAGTACATACTATGTGTGTTCTTTTGTGATTGGGTTTCCTCACTTGGGATGACATTTTCTAGTTCTATCATTTTCCCTAAGAACTTCATGAATTTATTGTTTTGGAGCCTGATATAGCTGTCTCCTGAGAGTCTCTGCAAGTGCCTGACAAATAGAGAAGTGAATGCTCACAGCCAACCAATGTACTGACCACTGGGTCTATAATGGAGGAGTATAAAAAGGACCCAAGGACCTGAAGGGGTTTGCAGGCCTGTAGGAGGAACAACAATATGAACTAACCAATACCTCAAGGGCTCCTATGAAATAAACCAACAACCAAAGGGTACACATGGAGAGACCCATGGCTCCAGCAGCACATGTAGCAGAGGATAGCCTTGTCAGACATCAGTGAGAGGAGAGGCTGTAGGTCTTGTGAAGTCTCAGTGCCCCAGTGTAGAGGAGTGCCAAAACTGGGAAGCAGGAGTGGGTGGGTTGGTGAGTGGGGGGATGGGGAATGGGATAGGGGGTTTTCTGAGAGGAAATGAGGAAAGAGGAAAAAATTTGAAGTGTAAAGAAAGAAAGTATCTAATAGAAAAGAAAAAGAAAAAAATCATCATTCCAATCATCCATTTTCTAATTTCCAAAATGGTAGAGTTGTTCACATAAGATAAAAATTGATTTAGAAATGATGTGAATGCATTCAGAAATCTCTCTCTCTCTCTCTCTCTCTTTCTCTCTCTCTCTCTCTCTCTCTCTCTCTAACACACACACACACACATTTTTTGGAGGTGCTAATCTTACTGGTATCTGCATAATCTGTAGATTAAAATCTTTAGTCTCTTAAATCACATAGGTACACAGTAATCAAACATTTCATATTAACAATTTATAGTATAACTTAATTAAGTTCAGATTCATAAGGCTGCAAATGTCAGATATGCCATAACTGAGAATGTTATAAGTCATATGATTTCAAATATTTAGTTTATTGGTCCTTCAGTTCAACATTTAAATTACCTTCAAAGATAGCAAATATACAGAAGTGAGGAATATAGAAATGTGCTACACTAAAGTAATAAAATAAAAATCTTGCAGGAGAATTAAAATGTGAAATTCCAACACTGAAGAAAATGAATTGGTTTCCCAGACTTACAATACCTCAAGGGCTCCCATGAAATAAACCAACAACCAAAGGGTACACATGGAGAGACCCATGGCTCCAGCAGCACATGTAGCAGAGGATAGCGTTGTCAGACATCAGTGAGAGGAGAGGCTGTAGGTCTTGTGAAGTCTCAGTGCCCCAGTCTAGAGGAGTGCCAAAACTGGGAAGCAGGAGTGGGTGGGTTGGCAGGTGCTAACTCACCTCCTCCCGCAACTACAATCCCAGACAAACATGTGGACATAAACTGAAGGAAGATATTATTTTCTTATTTTCTTCATGTCATATAATTCATACTAACATATCTATAAAAATAATTCACCATGCCTAAAAATTTCCAGTTTATATTTATATATACTTGAAATAATTTATTTAAAATTTAGCAATTATTCTTAGAAATAAAACTGCAAGTAATTTGATAAATGGTCCATAAACTTCAACTGTGTAATACTCATGAACTTATCCACCTGCCTAGGAACTGTTATGATCTCTATGCTATGTCTAGCATAGTACTGTGGTTTAAAATACACAAAACATTACAATATGCAGAAGGTGTAACAGAAACCTCTAGAGTCAAGGAATAAAAAGAAAAAAATGAAAGAGCAGTAGACAGTGTACTCTTAATGCAAGGGAAGCTGTTCCACTGTTCCACGGCATGAGAAACGAAACCGTATAGCACTATAGTAGTTAATTGCGCATCTAAAAGTAACCAGAGGGCCAAATGGTGAAGCTTCATAACACAGAGAAAGAAAGAAAAATAAGGCAATAGAAGGTCAATTTCCTTGACTGGGTTGGACATCACAGGCATGTATCATATTATAGTTTGATGTCAGAACTAACTGTATGAGGTGGTTTGGGCCTATAATCCTACCTACGAAAGAAAATGGCTGTGAGTTCAAGGTCAGGTTCTTCTGCCAAAATTTATATAATAAATGAATAGATAGACAGATATATGGATGGAGAGCTATATAGATATAGGGCAGTGGTCTGTTCAGGCAACTTAGGTTCAGTCAAGTCATAGGCCTAGAACCCTGGGGCCCCAGTGGGCAGTTTCTGCCTGCAGGGGGCGGAGGAGTTCAGCTATAACTCCTGAGTCTTTGGCTCCTGTTTCAGTCACAACCTCTCACAGCTGTACCCACAGGAGATGTGTGGTCTGTCAGGTAGACAATGCCCCAAGCTCCCAGCACTCTAGCTGGACGCTACCCCCAGTCATCTGATCACAGCCAGGCATGCCTTGTCCCACAGATAGCCACACCCCATACAATATTAGGGTTGGTTGACCCCGGACCCTCTCTCTTGCTCTTTGTCCTCTCTTGCTTCTTTTCTTCCTCTCTTGCTCTCTTGCTTTCTTCTTTCCTGTCTCTCTTTCTCTCTCCTCTTCTCCTCTCCTTGCTCTCCTTTCTTTCTCTACATGACGGGCCTATTTTCTCTTTCCTCCAATAAAATATCTCATTTGTGCATTGCCTCCTTTTTGACTAATATACCTGGCCACAGGCTCCAGCAACAGAGAGAGAGAGAGACCTAGGCTGTAGCAGCAAGCCACTAGGTCCCATAGATAGATAGATAGATAGATAGATAGATAGATAGATAGATAGATAGATAGATAGATAGATAGATACATACATACATACATACATACATACATAATCTTTTCCTGTACCTGAAGAAATTCAATCTCCTCTGCCATGCCATCTATTTTCTTATACAGACTCCTTGACCGAGACAGCAGCTGCACTATTGGAGAAAAGGAAGTGGACAGGATCCCAATAGCCAATTAATTATGCTTCCTCAATAATGTGATGACCACAATCGATCCACTTAGTGCAGGAGAAGAAACCTGCTCATTACAATTATTTCTGAGTTTTGTCCACCTTCCAAGCACCTCCACAAAAGTTCAGCTCTGTGAGATCTACAAGGATAACGACTCCTGCCCTTGGCAGGCCTGTGGGAAGTAAACCAGTTTCTCCCACACACATAGAGAAGCAAGCAAGAGAACAGCTACACAACTCCCACTTCTGATTCTGAAACTTATTTGATGCTTTTGGTGTCACTTATGAAATCAACTTTGTGTTCAAAATTTAATAAACTGAAGAGAAGATTTAAAATTTCAATACCTTCAGTTAAAATCAAAGACTAGATTTTTAAATAGTCATTTTGCAAAATCTACTAAGTCTAGCAAACCTTAGAAGAAAATGCCTGGGAGCTCAGAGCATTAAACCATTTCCATATCTATATCACTCTGTCAATGCTGAATCAAATTCAGTTCCTGGTTTTGATACCATCTTAGCAATATCTTCACACTTACCAGGTGTATATGTTAGGACCAGAGCATGGGACACCAAATCAAAGAAGACACACTCCATAGTTAAGTGGTGATGCCATGTTCAAACTTAGCTATAAATCTTTCTCTCAGTTTTGATCACTTCTGTCTTTTTAACTTATCATGAGCTGTGCTCAATGTGACCTTTGCTGTTAAAGAAGTGTAATCAATCCTATCATGTAGAGGTAGGTATTGTTTTTATTTTTTATTTTTAAAAGCCCCATTGCTTCTTTTCTGTTAAAAACAATTACTCTCAAAGTATAAAACTGCATCCAGGAATGGAGATAAAGACATCTTATAGACATAGGAGAGCTGATGTACAGGGATTGAATGGGTAAATGAGAAGAAAGAATATTCAATAGAAGGTGTTTTATACCCAGTGGCTAAATAAATAGTCAAAGAAATCTGGTTCTGCGTTATTATGACAGACTGAGGATTCTAATATCACTTTCATGGGTTGGTATAGGTACTTGTGTGGTTTGAGTGAGGATCACCCCCATAGGCACATACTTGACTCCCCAGAAATTCTGGATTTTTGAGAAGGATTAAAGGTGTGGCTTTTGATAAAAAGGTATACTCCTCGGGGTAAGCTTTGAGGTTCCAAACCTAACCCAATACAATCTGTCTCTTTCTCTATGTCTCTTTTTGTCTCACTTCCCATCTCACTGTGTTTCTTTCTGACTTTCTGTGTGTTACTGTCTCTTATCTCTATGTCTGTCTCTGTGTCTCTTGGTCCCTGTGTCTCTCTCAGTGTTTGTCTCTGTGTCTCTGTGTCTCTCTCTCTTATCAGGATCTAAGCTATTATAGCTACCACTTCAGCACCAGGCTGTTGGCCCTCAGCCATGCTTCTCACCATGACATTCCTTGACAAACTCTCTGAAACTGTAATCTAACCCCCAGCTAAATTTTTCCTACTGTAAGTTACCTTACTCATGGTATGTCACCACAGAAATAGAACAGTAATACAGTAATTAAGACAGTAACTTCGTCATTCAGATCCCAGCACAGTGCCTAGTCTCAACTAGCATTTAATGAATAAAGTAAAATAATTCTTGTGTCAATGACATGGTAAAAATATTTATTCTACTTGTAGGCAAACAGTTGAAGAGTTCTTGCTTTTAAGCAGAGAAGAAAAAGCATTTCACACAGCAACCTTACTCTGCTAATATCTTTAAGTACTAATGGTCCTGAATTTATAGTGCTCTAGAATCATGTGTTCAGGTAAACATTGCTACTCCACTAACGAGCGCGCGCACATGCGTGCGTGCACACACACACACACACACACACACACACACACACACACAGGCACACACACACAGAGGCATACACTGAGTGTTAAAATATAAAAAAAAATTAAAAATATGTTTTAAAGCTCACATAGATTATTTCTGGGTTTCTGAAGTACATAAAAACAAACTAAGCTACATTTTAGGAAAGATATTAGGATATAATTAACCCCATAATATGGAACAAAGAACAAATAATACAAATTAAGAAAGTAAAAACAAGTCAAATGAAAACATTTTTCTGAATTTTTTTTATGTCAGTTCCTTTATTCCTCTACCAGGGAAATGTTCAAAATGTCTGAAACCACACTGCAATTACTGTTTATCCATGGACTTAAAATATTTCTAAATTCTACACTGTGCTCCTTTCTTCATCCCCTATCTCTGCTTGATTCAATTGTTTTTAGGTGATTTCTTTTTTTTTTTCTTTTAGATATTTTCTTTATTTACATGTAAATTTCTCTATTCCCAGTTTCCCCTCCAAAAAACAAAGAAACAAACAAAAACAACCAAAACAAACCCGTTGCCTCCGACTTCCCCATGCCTGCCACCTGCCCTCTCCCACTTACTGGCCCTGGCATTCCCCTACACTGGGGCACAGAACTTTCACAGGGACGAGCTTCTCTCCTCCTATTGATGATTGAATTTGCAATCCTCTACTATACACATGCTGCCTGAACAAT
>NW_022196905.1:55435906-55437512 GCF_008632895.1 Mastomys coucha | reverse complement strand
CAGGCCCTCCACTTGCAGGGAAGGGGGCAGCTAAGGTTGCTGATCCACCTCTGTCACTTGGAAGCTGAATGGATCCTGTCCCTGCCACCCTGCGGCTCCCCTGTGACTCGTGGGTGGGGCCTGTGCCTCCTGGCTGGCTGCTCCTGGCTTAGGAACTCACCAGAGAGAAGATCTTTAGGTGATTTCTATTTCAAAGCTGGGTACCATTGACATTTTAAGAGTAAAGTTTGTGTGTGTGTGTGTGTGTGTGTGTATGTGCCTTAGCATTTTTATTGGATATTTTCTCTATTTACATTTCAAATGTTATGCCCTTTCCCTGTCCCCCTCACCCTCCGGCAACCCCCTAATCCATTCTAAAAAATCCATTCTAATATGCACCTCCAAATTTCCATTAGAAATAATAAGAAAATTATTGAGAAGTCAAAAATAGAAATAGTCTAATAGAAAATTCAAGTGAAATATCAGTATGTTTTACAAAGAATTTTATAAATAAACTGTGCAGGATATGAAAACAATAAAGGAGGTAAAATGTCATTTTTCTTACTGTGGTTAAAATTTTCATTATTTATTTACTTATTTACAATCCAAAAGTTGCCACCCTTCCCCAAGTTCTTCATTATGTCCTCTCTGCTTTTTTGCTTCTAACAGGGTTATCCTCCACCCACCCACTGCAGACTCATTCATATATAATACTTAAATAGGTATCTCTATTTTCTTTGCAGGGTCAAGCTAAAATACAAAAGGAAGAGTTTCAGGGTCTATGGCCCACAAAAATCTTGAATCTTTGAAAGTCCATCCAAATGTATGTTTTTCTGAATGCAGAGAGTCTTTTAATCAATATTCTTTCATCTTGAAAAAAGTATCTTACTATCCTTTTCATTTATATTTGAAATAAATGTTTCTGCTTTTATCATAACATGTAGTAACTATACAGGCCCTTCATTACTATTTTCATTACTTTCTTAGCTTTGGTTGCTGTCTTTAAAATTGAGTATTTTCTAAGATGGTCTCTACCTCTGACATTTCTCCTACGCTGTGAAAATCAGACATAGGGAGGACAAATTTGGGGTTTGAAGGTTTTGTAGTTGATTTGATATCTTTATTCTTCCACTGGGAGTCCTGCCTGGTTACAGGAGGTGGCCACTAGAGGCTCCTATCCCCACTGCCTGGATCTCAACTATAATCATCCACCTGATTCTCTGGAGTTTCCCCCATTCCAGGTCTCTATAGATACCCCACCAACAGCAGCCAGTTCTCTCTACACCTAAACATGCCACCAAGCCCCTAACCCATCCCCTCTCTCACATAGTTCCTTCCTTCCATCTACCACTGGTGACTATTTAATTCCCTCTGAGTGAGAGTCAAGAACCATCCCTTGGGCCTCCTTGTTACTTAGCTTCTTTTGTGTCTGTGGATCGTAGTATGGGTATCATATGTCTTATGACTAATATCCACTTATAAGTTCATGAATACCATACATATTCTTTTGGGTCTCACTCAGGATAATATTTCCTAGTTCCATTCATTTGCCTGCAAAATTCATTGTATCTTGTTTTTTTTTTTTAACTTTTATTGCATTATGATGAAAAAAAGTTACATGATTTCA
>NW_022196905.1:55399556-55434615 GCF_008632895.1 Mastomys coucha | reverse complement strand
TAGTATTGTTTATTTCATGTCTTTACACTGTACTATGGTTTTCAGAACAGCTTATATATTTCAAAAGTACTTATATACCCAAAAGAAACATAGACAATTAACCAGGGAGGTTGCTTGTAAGAGAACAACAAAGAGTGAGACTGAATGCTTTGCTTGACATTTGTAACTCTTGTATCAAGTATCTTGTTTTTAATAGATGAATAAATAAGCTACAGTTTTTTTAACCATTCTTTGATTGAGGAACACCTGGGTTGCTTCCAGTTTCTGGCTATAAATAAAGCTGCTAATAGGGACTCAGCAAGAAGACCAACAGAGTCAACTAACTTGGACCCTTAGGGGCTCCCAGAGACTGAACCACCAACCAAAGATCATACATGGGCTAAAACTAAGCCCACTGCACTTCAGTAGCAGATGTCCAGCTTGGTCTTTGTGCCTGTCTCCCAACAACTGGAGCGGGGCTTACCTTGGCTCTGATGTCCGCCTGTGGATTCTGTTCCCCTAATTTTCCTTTTCCTGCCTCAGGTGGAGAGGATATGCCCAGTCCTGCAGTGACTTGAGTTGTAAATGTGGGTTAATATCTACAGTGGGCCTCTCCCTTCTCAGAGGAAAAGGGGAAGGGTGGAGTAAGGGCTATATGGGGGAAGGACTGGAGGAAAAAGGCACTGTGATAGGAACGTGAAGTGAATAAATAAATAGATTAAATAATAGGGAAAAAAGAATCAGATGTAGTTATCTTCATGGATTGTTTTAGGCCATTCCAAAATGAATAGATGAATGTAGCCAACTCACAGTCTACTGTACTTTCTTAATTTTTTATAGTAGACAATGCTATCAACTGTCCAGTTGGAGGCAGGTGACCTGGGTTACAGTAGGCCTGCTGGTAGACAGGCTGTACTGTCTCTGGTTAGGCCACCACCCCTGCCCCTGTGTTCCTGGTTAGGGCAGTCCTCCTGTTACCTGGTTATGGCAGACTTCCTAAAGACAGGCAGGCTGTGTGTCTAGCTACGGTAGATCTACTAGGAGTCTGGCAGGCTGTGGGGTGTGGAAGAGGAGGGAGCACACCAATATGTTCCTGTGGAGGTACAGACCTTTGCCACTGGTTAAGGTAGATCACTTCAAAGACCTTCAGACTGTGGAGTGGTAAAGCGGGCAGGCATGCTCATCTGCCCAGAGAAGTGAAGACCAAAAGGGACATGAGATTCATGCAGAAGGGAGGGGTTCTGCTTCTGCTGTATTGCATGGGGTTCCCAGCTGTGGTGGTTATTTAAGCAGGAAACTCACCTATGTCCGTGGTGGCAGATCTCCTGAGAGACTTGCAAACTGTGCAGTGGGGAGAGGAGCTGACCTCTCCTGGACATACTCCTGGACATATACTTAAAAGGTGCAATACCATATTACTAGGACCTGTGCTCCACTATGTTCATAGCAGCATTACTTTTAGCCAGAAGCTGAAAAGAACCCAGCTGTCCCTTAACTGAAGAATGGATATAGAAAATGTGGTTTATTTACACAATGGAATACTGCTCAGCTATTAAAAACAAGGACATTATGAATTTGACAGGCAAATGAATGGAACTAGAAAGTATTATCCTGTGTGAGGTAACTCAGAGCCAAAAGGATGTACATGATATGTACTCACTAATAAGTGGATATTAGTTCAAAAGTTCAGAATATCCATGACACAACTCACAGAACATATGAAGCTAAACAAGAAAGAAGGTCCAAGCATGGATGAGCCAATCCCACTTTGAAAGGGGAACAAAACAATCATGAGAGGCAGAGGGAGGGGAACCTGGGGGGGAGAGTGGAGGTGTAGGGAAAAAAGGGACAAGATCAGGTATGGGAGGAGAGAGGAGAAAAGCCCAGAGGGTCAGGAGAATAATGATTAGAAATATTCAGCAGTGTGGGATGAGAGATAGTGGAAACTCTAGAAAGTCGCAGACACCAGAGATGTGAGAGGCTCCCAGGATCCAATGGTGATGGCCTTATCTGAAATGCCCAACAGCAGGAAGAGAGAACTGGAAGAGACCTCCAGTGGATAGACATAGCCCATATGATAGAGATGGGGCCACCCAGGCATCTCAAAAATTTTAACCCAAAATTGTTCCTACATAAAGGAAATGCAGGGACAAAAGTGGAGCAGAGACTGAAGGAAAGGCCATCCAGAGACCGCCCCACCTTCACATCCATTATGTGTGCAGGCACCAAACACCAACTCTATTGCTGATGCCATGTTGTGCTTGCAGAGAGGAGTCTGGCATGGATGTCCTCTGAGAGGCTCTACCAGCACCTGATTATAGCCAACCATTGGACTGAGCTTGGGAACACCTATGGAAGTTAGGGGATGGACTGAAGGAGCTGAACGAGATTACAACCCCATAGGAAGAACAACAGTACCAATTAACTATATCCCTCAGAGCTCCTAGGGAATATGCCATCAAGCAAAGAGCATATAACGGCTGGTCTATGGTTCCTGCTACCTATGTAGCACAGGACTGCCTTGTCTGGCCTCAGTGGGAAGGGATCTGCTTATCCCTGCAAAGACTTGATGCCCCAGAAGGGGGAGGATGCTACAAGGGTGAGGTGGGAATAGGTAGGTGGGTATGGGAGAACCCTCTTAGAGGTGAAGAGGAGGAAGAATGGGGTGGGAGGTTCATAGAGTGGGCAAGAGGAAGGGAAATAACATTTGAAATGTAAATCAATAAAATAATTAATCATAATAAAAGAATTAACTTCCCTCAAACAGTTTTTTTTTTACTAGATATTTTCTCTATGTACATTTCAAATGATATCTCCTTCCCCAGTTCCCCCTCCAGAAAAAAAAATTTCCTTCTCCCTCCCCCTGTCACCACTCCCACTTCCTGGCCCTGGCATTCCCCTACATGGGCATTGAACATTCACAGGACCAAGGGTCTCTCCTCCCATTGATGACCGACTAGGCCATCCTCTGCTGTACATATGCTGCTGGAGTCATGAGTCCCACCATGTCTACTCTTTGGTTGGTGGGTGAGGTTGTGGAGAAAGAGGAACACTCCTTCATTGCTGGTGGGATTGCAAGCCAGTACAACCACTCTGGAGTCAGTTTAGTGGTTCCTTGGGAATTGGACATAGCACTACCAGAGGACCCAGCTATACCACTCCTGGGCATATACCCAGAAGATGCTCCAACATGTAATAAGGACACATGCTCCACTATGTTCATAGCAGCCTTATTTATAATAGCCAGAAACTGGAAACAACCCAGATGTCCCTCAACAGAGGAATGGATACAGAAAATGTAGTACATCTACACAATGGAGTACTACTCAGCTATTAAAAACAATGAATTTATGAAATTCTTGGGGGAAATGGATGGATCTGGAGAATATCCTGAGTGAGGCAACCAATCACAAAAGAACACATATAGTATATGTCAGCATTCTGTATAAACTCCACCCCCACAGATACCTGGCAGCAGCCAGGTATGCTCCTCCCCCATGGTTACCTGGCAAAGGTCAAGTAGGCCTGGCCCTATAAAAGGGGCTGCTTGCCCCCTCCTCTCACTCTTGCTTCTCCACATTGCCTCTTACCCACTTTCTCTGCCTCTCTCCCCATTTCCTTCCCCCCTCTCTCCATGTGGTCACGGTGGCCCATACTTCTCTACTCTTTCCTTCTTCTGCCTTTCTCTGCCTCTACTACCCTCTTAACTCCTCTCCCCATGCCCTAAATAAACTCTATTCTATAAAATACTGGCGTGTGTCTGGTCCCTCAGGAGGAGGGTATGCCTTGACATGGGCCCGCCAAGGCACCCCCTTCCCCCACACCTTGCCAGAACATATTCTTATAGCTCTTTCTCTTTTTATTATCACAACAGTGTACACTCTCTGATAAGTGGATATTAGCCCAGAAGCTCGGAATACCCAAAATACAATCCACACACCACAAGAAACTCAAGAAGAAGGAAGACCAAAGTGTGTATACTTTGATCCTTCTTAGAAGGGGAACAAAATATTTCAAACAGTTTTTTAATTCAGGTCAATTTTGTAGGTGTTTTCAACTCTCATTACTTCCCACATTGCACTAAAACTTTTTTACTTTCCCCCAGACTCATCTCATTAGACAGCTATGGTCCATGTTTTCCCTTTCTCTTCACTCACCTGTGTCAACACAAGGCAATGTCTGAAAAACACTCTAGCAGAAGTGACTGTGTGCCACAGTATATGCTTCCCTTCTCATATTGCTGGGGCAATTCTCTAGGGAAAAGTGCTCACGTGGACCTTTTGAAAACAAAGGTGGGCTGGAGAGATGGCTCCATGGTTAAGAGTACCGACTGCTCTTCCAAAGGTCCTGAGTTCAAATCCCAGTAACCACATGGTTTCTCATAACCATTCGTAACGAGATCTGGCTTCCTCTTCTAGAGTGTCTAAAGACAGCTACAGTGTACTTACATATAAATAAATAAATCTTAAAAAAAAAAAGTCTATGGCCATACCACCCTGAACGCGCCAGATCTCATCTGATCTCGGAAGCTAAGCAGGGTTGGGCCTGGTTAGTATTTGAATGGGAGACTGCCTGGGAATACTGGGTGCTGTAGGTTTAAAAAAAATGAAAACAAAGGTATTTTCCAGTTCCCATATAACTCATACATATAACTAATACATACCAATGGTGATGTTTTAGTTACTTTTATCACTCTTGGACATGGGCTTTAAACAGTTGTATATTGTCACACCTCCATTGCCACAATATGCAAAATTTTAAGACAGTGTAGGAATAAGAAGCTGATGTGAGAAAACTGAGTCCTCAAGCACAGACTCCAGTTGAGCTACTCTTTGCTAAAGGAATTTTCATTTGGAAAGATAGTCATTGGGAAGATAATGTTATTGTAGTGAGACATGTTATTTTAAGGTGTTATAACTAGCTACCTTATCTAGATAGATGAATATGTTCACAGAAATTTTTTTAATTAGATAACTATAATGTTCTTAGTTGCCATACATTAGTAAAAAATAATCAGGCAAATGAAATAGAGTATCATTTTCTTATCTTTTTCAAACTAGGATAGATTATAATTATGTAGGAATCATCAAATGAAGTTCCTGGAAATACAGGTAGAAATGGATAATACATTCAGAACATACAAAATTTATATCTTTTAAAATTTCTCCATTTTAATAACTATCACTCTATGGCACAAAAATATCAAAAGAAATGTTTTTATTTGAAAGAAAATAAATACAAATAATTAAGGAAATTCCAAAATATGGTAACAAATAATTAGAGCAACAAAACCATTTGGACCAGGACATAGCTCATATTACAGAAATGAATAGGCTTAGCTGTTTGAGTAACCATGTTATGCATAATTCTTTTTTATATAAATCTGTAGGTATCTTAGGAATGTTTATTTTATCCAATTTATATGTCAATGATTTTCCCATTTTTTGCATAGTCAGTCAATTTATTTCGACGAAATTGAATTAAGTGGTGAAAGAAAATTCAATCAAAAAGTTTCCCTCCAGCACTCTATCTTTCCCATAATGCATTGGAAAGTTGTGAGATGAATTTTTTTCGTATGTAAGGTGGTAACAAGTATGAAATGTGTATATCTACTTAGAATAAAATTCTGTGAAGATATATTAATATATGTCAGAGGATAGAGTCTAATAATTAGTTATATTTGTCTTGTCTACTTTAAGAATAGTGATTATTTTCTGCCTGGCCCTTGGTGGTCAGTGTGTTCCATGGACCAACCTTATCCACACCACTTGGAGCTTGTAGGGCATCTGCTGTTTCAGGTTCTGCCCTTCAGGTTTACATATTGAAATTTAAGAAGCTCTGTTCTAGTGGATAAAGGGTGAACTAAAGAGTGGCTTTGATGAGAACTTCAAATAATTTGTAATACTCCTGAAGTTTAAGTAAAGCATTGTTGTGATATAGGACATCTAGGAATAACATAATAATTTGCCCCATTTGTCTATAATATTAAATTTCAGGGCATAGAATTAGATTGTTTTAAAGTCTAGGTGTTATATTGGTTAAGAAGTTTCCAGCTGAAAGCAATAATAGAAAAGAAAAAAAATATGTGCTTAAGTAGTATGTAAACCCAGAAGTACAGGTTAGGGCACGCCTATGTGGACAGACTGCTTGTCTTCTCATTTTCCTGAGTGTCTTCTTGCAGAAGTCAGTACAAAGACCACAGTGAAACTGACAGCTCTTGTAATGATAAAGTTACTTCTAAGACTAGAAGTTTTTATCTTCTGAATAGCAATTAAAAGAAAAACAACTTTCCCCATAGAATTCTCCAACAAATTTCTTCTTGAAGTTACTTTCTTGATTGAAGTTACATGCCTCTCCCAGTCCAGGAATCTAAGAATGTTCTGAAACAATGAAGGCAAGGGAGGGGAAAGTCTTTAGACTGTTGCCTTGGATCATTCTCAACAAGTGTTTCTAGGGTTGTCAATCAGTAACTGGGGTGGGGTAAGAATTATAAATTGAGAAAAGCCATTTATAATGTTGCCATAATTCCAGTTACATTAATTGTATTTTCATATATATTTTCATCCCTCTTGCCACATTGTCCAGTGACCTCATGTTTCCATGTATAATCTTCTCAAACAGGTTTTTGCTCTTCTTAAGAATTATTTTTGCTTACATAAACATCAGACACTTAGTAATCCTTTAAATATATTGGTTCAATTGGGATCTCAAAAACAAAAATGAAAATTCTATGTACAAAATAAACTAGAAATTTTTACTAAGAAACAAATATCATTGTTGTCAGAATTCAAAAATTGCTAAGATTATAATTTTTATGTAATATAGAAATATTACCTTCATGGAATGCAAATGATTTTTGCTATTTTTGCCTTAAATTAAAGAATGAGGTTGGGGAGAAATGCCAAAAGAATTAATTAGGTATAACTATTATAAAAGAACCTAAGAAGGTTATTCATCATTGAAGTTTGTCTGAGTGAATAGAAATGTTATACTAGAGAGAAAGAGAGAGAGAGATTTGCTGCTGTACAGAAATAAGTATCTAACAAGTTCAAGATGCCCAAAGTGAATTGACAAATGGGACCTCATAAAATTACAAAGCTTCTGTAAGGCAAAGGACACTGTCAATAGGCCAAAACAGCAAACAAAAGATTGAGAAAAGATCTTTACCAATTCTATATCTGATAGAGGGCTAATATCCAATATACACAAAGAACTCAAGAAGGCAGACTCCAGAGAACTAAATAACCTTATTTAAAAAATGGAGTACAGAGCTAAACAAATAATTCTTAACTGAGGAATACCAAATGGTAGAAAAGCACCTAAAGAAGTGTTCAACATCCTGTCATCAAGGAAATGCAAATCAAAACAAACGTGAGATTTTACCTCATACCAGTCAGAATGGCTAAGATCAAATACTCAGGTGAAAGCAGATGCTGGTGAGGTTGTGGATAAAGAGGAACACTCCTTCATTGCTGGTGGGAGTGCAAGCTGGTGCAACCATTCTGGAAATCAGTTTGGCTGTTCCTCTGGTAATTGGACATAGTACTACCAGAGGACCCAGCTATACCACTCCTGGGCATATACCCAGAAGATACTCCAACATGTAATAAGGACACATGCTCCACTATGTTCATAGCAGCCTTATTTATAATAGCCAGAAACTAGAAACAACCCAGATGTCCCTCAGCAGAGGAATGTATACAGAAAATGTGATACATCTACATAATGGAGTACTACTCAGCTATTAAAAACAATGAATTTATGAATTTCTTGGAGAAATGGATGGATCTGGAGAATATCATCCTGAGTGAGGTAACCCAGTCACAAAAGAACACACATGCTATGTATTCTCTGATAAGTGGATATTAACCCAGAAGCTCGGAATATCCAAAATACAATCCACAAACCACAAAAAACAAAAAAAAAAACAAATAAACAAACAAACAAAAAAAAACACAAGAAGAAGTATGGATACTTCATTCCTTCTTAAAAGGGGGATCAAAATACCCATGGAAGGAGTTTCAAGGATAATGATTGGTGCAGAGACTGAAAGAAAGGCCATTTCGAGACTGTCCCACCTGGGTATCCATCCCATATACAGTTATCAAACCCAGACACTAATGTGGATGCCAACAAATGCTTGCTGACAGAAGCCTGATATAGCTGTCTCCGGAATGATGATTCTTCAATAACATATGAATATAAATTTATTTCATATTCTGTTATATAAAAATCATAGAGGATCTTGAAAACTTGAATATACAGAATAGATTTTGCTGGTTCAAACCAGCTTGGTGAAGAAGGTCATATTATTGATTAAAATCAGGCTTATGCTGTCTCTATTCAAACTGCATATCAATAGGAATCAGCAATTCTAATTTGTATATAATTAATTTCTTGTGATCTAAGGAAATCATCATATGTTAAGAACACCATCTTATTATTCATGTATGTATTTGGCATTCTGAATCACCAAAAAGTTATTGATCTTCTTTTTGTTTGTTTGTTTTTATTGTATGTTTTCTTTATTTACATTACATGTGTTATTCTTCTTCCCAGTTACTGCTCCAAAAACCCCTATCCCACCCCCTCCCACTACTCACCAATCTACCCACTCCTGCTTCCCTGTCCTTGCATCCCCTTACACTGGAGCATCAAACCTTCCCAGGACCAAAGACCTCTCCTCCCATTGATGTCCAACAAGGCCACCCTCTGCTACATATCTGGCTGGAAATTTATTGTTCTAAAATGAGTACTTCAGGAATATTATTCTTGTGTATTATACTTTACATATGTGGCTGGAAATTTATTGTTCTAAAATGAGTACTTCAGGAATATTCTTCTTGTGTATTATACTTTAAAAATGTAATAACTAAGAAGAAAATTATTTTTTTATATTTTTCTGTACTTCAAGATTTCCTATGAATTCTTAGGTATGGATAGGACCAGAAACAAGAGGTTAATCTCTATAATAGTCTGTCTGCTAATAGAATTGTCTTTGGAAAAAGCAAAAAGATTTAGGGCTCTTTTCCTTTGATGTAAACAACATATGCTTCCTCTATCCAGATGGATTTGTTTTGTGGGTAGTCTGCTTTAAGGTTATATTTGACAGGCTTATGAAGAAAGATAACTGATACTAGAGTTGAGTTATTGCACCTCATATGAATTCATTAATTCTTTCAATTATGTATTCTGTAAGTGGATTTTATCTTTCGCATATAAGTATTTGTTATCTCAATTTATATGTCACTGAAATAGAAACGAAAAACATTTCAAAATGAACAATCCTAAATCTAGTTTGATAGTATGATTCTGGATTACTATTGTTCACATTCTTGATACAATTGTCATTAGATGATATCCCAGATCTCAATACTCTTAGTGGTGGAATGCCTGTTTCTGCCGTACTTTCATATAGGTTAAAAATGATTTCTGGGGGCTGGAGAGATGGTTCAGTGGTTAAGAGCACTGACTGCTCTTGCAAATCCTGAGGTCCTGAGTTCAAATACCAGCAACCACGTGGTGGCTCACAACCATCTGTAATGAGATCTGACACACTCTTCTGGTGTGTCTGAAGACAGATACAATATACTTACATACAACAATAAAATAAACTTTAAAAAAATGATTTTTGATTGTGACTGCAAGTAATTCTGTTTTGATTATGGAGATAAAATGATTATTAACTGTGTATGTGCTATGGACAATTAGTCCAATAAGTGGTTTATGAAGATAATGGAGACCAGTGATGCTACACAGCTTCACAGGGATATAACGTAATCCATTCTCACAATCCTGTATTTCTTTTTAATGATTAGATGACTTGGGCTATAAATACTTCCCTTTCTTAAGAAGAAGGTAGATATGTTTATAGCTTCAAGATAAAATTGAAATTCAAAACATGTCTCAATTACAAGAATACCTGAATGCAATCTTAGTCTTTAAGTACATGTATAGAGTTTTTTTCTCATTTCAACCTGAAGTGATGTGGTTTTAAACTTAGTTTCCCCACCATGTATGTTTTCCATGGTCCAACTCACATATTATTTGAAAATGTGGAAAAATTTCAGGTGCAAGTTATTTGATACAGAGCACTGAGTTTTTGAGCTAAATGGAATTTTAGTGTTCATTTGACTGCATTTCTTCATTTTGCAGATTACAAATTTGAGCAGGAGATAGAGTGTGACATATTTTCAAGGGCAGCTGACTAGCTTTAGAGCAGAACTTAATTTGATCTCAGGTCCATGGCTCCTCTGCTATTGGTAAGCTTCTTTGTCCTCCATACTTTAAACCATTTGCTTGATTACCAGACTTGTGATTTGGCGAAGTGAATATGTACATGAAATAACCTGAATTGATTTTGTATGAGTGAAACACATGAGAGTGAAAAATATTAGACAGCATGGGAAAAACAGGATTTGCAATAACAGGAAAGTGTCTAATACTCAAAGGAACCAATGCTTGGAGAAAATATTATAATCAGACATGATATGCAATAAAAATTACTTGTACATTAAAGCTGCAGTTATTTTTGTCTAACAATGAAATGTTCTTTATGTTTTCTTTCCGATGATCTTTGGTAAAAGAATTGAGCAGAATATGATTTGTTTTATTCTGAAAAATATCATTCATTATTTTTTAAATGTAGTTCTTTCAGTGTTGCTGACCGAATCACAGGACACATATCTGGACTTTAATATTTCCTGATTCAAATTAAATTTTTATTCATGTGTACAAAATGATTTTCTCAACTTTTTCTTTATTCTAGTGTTTCATTTTTATTTTTAACTTTTATCCTTTTCTCAAAGCACTTTTGCTTTACTCCTGTTTATCACCAAAAGACATAAAGAAGCTCCTCAGCTTCATGAAATGTTTTAAATATTCATTAGGGAAAGTAACCTTATACCCAGAAATACTGTCATCATTTGTACACAAAGAAGACAATGTGCTCACTAAATGTTAGCCAATACTAGGAAACCGAAATTGTAAGTTTGCCCAATTGGACCATTAATCTGATGTTTGTATGCTCAGGAGGTGATTCAAGATCAGGTGATATTGGAAATTTCTCCATTTCTGTGACTTCTATTTGATGATGATTAAATACAGGTCAATTCCCTCTGTGATTAAGAAATCACAGATTACAAACTTGAATACTCTAGTTTATAGCCTTTGTAATTGACATATACACATTGGATATAGATATTCACTTTTAAATCAGTTGCTATATATACAACTTGTTGGTACGAAATTACTGGAGAAAGGCTCATACTCATCTAGAAACTTCACTGTCTCATAATAAAGTATATTATTTGTATAATATTTTAAGGGATTTTCAAATTTGGATAACAGAATTTATTTACCTACATGTGAATTTTTTGCTATAGTTCTTGCCAGGGATTATTTCTTATTAAACACTTTCCATCTCTTTGAGACCTGTGTGCAAAGAACTCTAAGAAAGAGGTATATTAGTTTATCTATCTTTGAGGGTTTATTGCCAATCTACAGATGCAAAGAAAATAACATCAGGCTATTGCTATTACATTTTTAGAAATACTACCCATGCAGTAAGATTTCCTGACCTTGCAGGCTAATAAAATATTTTAATGTATAAGAATCAGCCAAGCATGTGGGTGGATAAGTCACTGTGCTAATTAGTCAGCCCTCTCCCAAGAGCTATGTATGACTTAGTGGAGTGTGTTTAGCATCACAAGTAAATCAACATTGTTGCACAGGGAAGCATCATTTCTGAGTCATTTCCATAACTCTGCCACCTTGACTTTTCAATAAAAATTCTCCAAGTTTATGATTCCTAGAGCTTGTAAAAAGAATGGTGGCAGGAAGGAAAATTGATGTCATGCATAATCGTATGATAACCGTAGCGCACTAGCTCTGAGTCAGGATACATTTCAGAGTAACTGAAATAAACATGCAAATATGCAGGCCTGGGCACATAAATGAACAATGGTGAGTAAGTCACTTTTATTGCAGTTGACCTGGTGCCATTATTCTGGCATTTTTGCTATTTTATTTACCCTTGCTACTTTAGGATGTGGGTTGAATAAAAAGAAATAGCAAGATGAATCTATAGCTCAAACTGCATCCTGGGCTGGCATTACGTGGGGCCAAAAAAAGGGAAATCACAATGTTTTTTCTGTGCATCTTCCAAGGAGCAGGGAGTAAACTATTAGTAAAACAATTAACTAATGTCTTGCATGAGTGTACCATCTCAGTTTTAGCTTTTTGTCACAGATTTTGTAATACATTTTGCAAATATTTCTACTCTCAACACAAAATAAACCTACAAGGTATGCCAGAAAAGGACCATTATGATCACCTAAGTATATAGATTGAAAATGGCACACCATAGAATGAAAGAAAATCCATAGATTGAGATGACAACCTTGAAGGTGTCAAGATCTAATACTATGTCTGCCAAGTTCATTGAGTTAATGTGTTTGTGAAGATTTGAGGATGATCAGGGGATTCAAAACCTGAGAGCAAAAATGGTAAACACAGCAGTTCTCTGTGTTGCTTTCTTTTCCCCTTTCACCCTTTATAGTAACAAAAACAAACAACAAAAACAAAAACAGAAGCACCAGCTGTTTTCTCCCCCATTTCATTTTCTTGGCTCTATCCTTCCCAACATGGTTTCATGCCTCTACTCAACTGTAAATATCTAAAAAGAGCAAACAATCTTCACTTTCTTACAGACAGTTCCCTTTGTAAACATTTACAATCTGGTTTCTGATTCTTAGTATACTGAAATTGTCCTCCTGACAGATGCCAATGTCTAGCTGTAACTCCACTGTTTAGTTCTTTGAAACTCCTCAGCCCTCCTTGGGAGCTGTGTAACATTTAGGATCCTTAAAAACTCTCTTGGCTTTGTCTGTCTCCTGTGCGGACATAAATGATGCCACAAGCCCAGGAAGAGCTTTATTTCCCAGTGTTTAACTCATTACTCTAAACTCTTTAAAAGAGGTCTTAAGTTTCTTTCTTTAAATCTTTTTCCCATTTGTCATTTTATACACACTGAGTGGGTTCAGATTCCTTATTAGCTTTTTCAGATTTATTTTCTCAGCCACCACTTTTCCCGTGAATTACTGGTTCCTAGTTCCTACAATCTGTAAGCATATTTATTTGAATTTTTATTTTATTTATTTGAAGCTAACTTAACTTCTCCTTTAACATCATTCCAATTAACACTCTACCACTGATTATATCACTGTATCATAATTAAAGCAAATCTGGACATGTTAGTCTATGACAGTAATCTCAAGACTCAGAAGGCTGATGTACTAGAATTGTGAGTTTGATGCAAATCTAACATCTTGGGATAGATAGGGAGACCTTGTATCTAAAAACTGTGCACATCCTTGTGTGTACATGCACACACACACACACTGACTTAAATCAAAATCATACTTTTGATGCTCTTTCCTTTCCGCTCTTTTCTGTGCTCCTGTTCTTTTCTTGGTAACAGATCCCAGGAGTTAGATAAGGCAAGGAAAGCATTCTTCTGCTGAGGTACAACCCAAGCCCTCATCCATTTCTTTTGGATTATGTTTTCATTCATTTGTATCCTCTCTGTCTCTGTCTTTCTGTTTCTCTGTCTCTGTCTGTTTCTCATTTCTTTCCATCTCATCTATCTATCTATCTATCTATCTATCTATCTATCTATCTATCTATCTATCTATCTATTCATTCATATACCTATCTACCTATCTACATATCTATTATCTATTATCTCTTCTCTCTCTCTTTCCTTCTACTTCCTTTAATTTTCAGTATTTCTTGTGTATATAAGATTTTTAAATACAAAACAGTTCACTTGCTATAATTTCCCAGCTGTAAAACAGCATTTTCCTCTTTTATTAAAAGTAGATTTTTTTCCCACACAATATATCCTGATTACAGCTTCCCTTTCCTGTCCACCTCCTCTCTTATTTAGATCCACTCTTTTTGTCTCATATTAGAATCCAAATAGACTTCCAAGCAGTAAAAAAAATAAATAAATAAATAAAAAATAAAAAGTAACACATTGAAAGTAGACAAAAAACATAGAAGGAAAAGAGCTGAATGTAGAAGCAAGAATTAAGAGATCCACTCATTTGTTAATATAGGAATCCCCAAAATCACTAAACTAAAAACAATAATATATATGCAAATTTACATGCAGAAGACCATGCTCATATGTGTGAAGGATAGTTGTGATGTGTTTTAAATGACATTGTTCATCCACTCTGGCACTTATACTTTAAACTTTCTCTCTCTCTCTCTCTCTCTCTCTCTCTCTCTCTCTCTCTCTCTCTCTTTCTCTCTCTTTCTGTGTGTGTGTGTGTGAAATGTCTGGCTATAAGTCTCTATATTTGGAGTGGGCCTAAAGTCATTTTAAATATTGGTTAGTTACTTTAACAAGCTTTGGATCACCATTGCCTTGTCATATCTTACAGGCATGACACCACCATTGATCAAAGTGATTATATTTGGGTGGCTGTTTACATATCTCTTTTGGTTGCATGCAAAATACCTTCCTTTGCAAAGTCTTTGAACATAGGCATGGAGTAACTATGTAGTTACCAATTTGACTTCTCTGTGTCCAATGAGTTGTGTAGTAATTGGTCCTAGCTGGTGAGACAGCATTTGTATTGGTATGGTATTTTCTGATCAATATCAGGTCAACTATAAACAACCAAACACTTGGAGCACAGGCTCTTCCCTCTGATTGATTAGTATGATGTTGCTGCATTTTCTCCTCATCTTTTGGTTCTTTAGTTCTCAGTTCTTTGTTACTATTTCTACTGTTCTTAAAAAGGTTGACTAGCACAGGGACAAACTCACTCATCAGAAAAATGTCTGTCTATCCTAGTCAGGGCAGCTTGTTGTGGATAATTTTGGGTCAGACATGCCCAGGCAGGAGGAAAGATAAATAACAATGACCAGTGTTTCATGCAACTTGAGTAAGGGTGAGTCTGTCCTTGAAGGGACTTCTTAGGGAGGAATCTTCCATTTGATAGCTCATGTTTATATACAGATATTAAAAGTAAAGTACATTCCACACCCATGCATATAGTCCAATAATCCTGTCTGTCAGTCAGGACAAGGATATACCCATTCCTAATCCTGGAAACAGCTTTCATTTTACTCTAAATTTATAAAAGAAACCCTGAAACAGAACTTAAGTGAGTTCTTACCATATTTTCCTAAGCCTTCTCCATTCTATGTAGAATATTCTATAATGTTACTTCTGTCTGTTACTGTTTAGAGAATATCCTACTGTGCAGCCCTTGTTGATCTAAAATTTAGTATATAGATCCTCCTGCCTCTGTCTCTTTAGTGTTGGAATTAAAGACATTTATCACCATACTCTATACTCTTTTACATTTTCCTTAACATTCTGTTTTATGCAATTCTTTGTTCAAGACATCAAGAATGTGGACATCACATCACAGGACAGACATCGTGTTCTATACATTGCAGAGTCCATTGTATAATGGAAATGTGGGGCTTCATTCAACTAGGCAGGAAAAATGGCTAAATTAGTATATTTCACTTTTTGTGCCTTAATCACATTTCCAAGGTTCTGTAACATGTACATCATTAAATAACAACCCCTGTGTCAGTCATTAATACTTAAAGACTAATATTATTCAAAATTAGAAAGCAAGACCCAAATATTTCAATGTGAACTAGGCTCAATTTCAATTTTCATTTGTGAAGTGTTTTTAAAAGTCCTGATAAACTAAAGTTATTGTCAATATCTAAGCCACTAGAGCTTTGTAGAACAATGTACCTGGAAAGCTAAGTTTGTTAATTGGTACTTATCTGGAAGAAAAACAAACAACTTTTTATATGGCCTCTGTGTGTTTGTGGGTACATGTGTACGTGTGTGTGTGTGAAATGGAAAACAGAACCAACATCATATTCATATCTAGATGGACAGCTGGATATTTAGTCTAAAATTTTAGGCAGTAAAAGTACCCATGTTGAACATGTTTACTGGTGATCAGATACGAAATTTGATAGTTACCCACTACCAAAACCTACCAAACAACCAAACCCACCCCCCATGAACAACAACCACAATAACCCCACAAAAAATGCTTTCCCATGTGTGTTAAAGGAAGATAAGGCTACTGTCTTCAGCTGTCAGTCAGGTATTAATACATATTTGCTGTTTTGGGAACATCAATCTATTAGACTTTCATCCCCTTGTATGAGGGTGCTTATGCCATATGAGCAATCTGATTTATTTAGTATAGACTATCAATTCAATTCAAATGTTTTTGCTTTCCAAATACATACCTCCAAGCACATATAGAATAATATTTGATGAAGTACTTGTATACTTTGTGATATGGTCAACTTAAGATATAAACATAACTACTGCAATGCATTCATTTTTGCAAGCAAAAAAATAGGGCCTTGAAATTACCCTAGGCACAGGGATTGAGATACTAGGTGCCATTATATGGCTTGTGTAGCTCTCTTACTGTGTTGAGTTTGAGTTTTGTGCCAAGGGTTTTATAGTCCTTAGGAGTTAACTACAGTTTGGCTATGTAATCTCCCTGATAAAAGAGTCACATAATTGGTAAAGATCTGTGGTTCAGTTTAGAATTGTAAGAAAAACATTAAATCAAAACTTGTTTGATAAAAAATAATATGATGAAAATAATTACACAGATTTGCATATCAGCGGAGAACTGTAAATTGCAGAGTTAAATTAACTTCTGTGTTTTGTCTTCAGTGTTTTGAAAATATGAGAGCAATGAACTGAGCAATTCAGGGTTTTAATTTCACAAAATACTCTTTTGGAAAAATAAATAGAGACAGTTTTATTGTTGTCTGTAGTTTTCCCTTTCAAGATCAACATTCTTCAATTTACTATTATTGCATACCTGTATCTTGTTATAGAACTTTATCACTGTAATTAAATGAATAATGAGTGCAATAAATATTTAGTAAGTGCATACATAGCACTATGCACAGAGAAAACAAGTTATATATAATTTTTTAAGTTTATTGATTTTTGCCTACACATCACATAACATTCCTGTCTTTTAAAATTTGAAATCCACTTCCTATGAGAAAATTCTTCCTTATTTTCTAAATGAAAGATCAAATGGAAGTCAATGTTTTTAACATGTGTAACTAGCATTAGTTTTCCTCCTCATGATTCCTTAACCAGTCCACCAATATCCTTTTAAATCTTTTAAATCACCCTTGCATCTCAGGATCCGTTTCTGAACTCAGGATACTATGAACTCTTCTTTCTAAGAATGTTTGTATGTATGAGTATGCGTGTGTGTGTGTGTGTGTGTGTGTGTTGTCTCTGCTAACATATCCAAGCCTCTTCAAAATTTATGTATCCCCATAAGATCAACATTACTTTTAGAAAACTTTTCTATTTACAGTATTGAATCACTAAGGCCAACAGAAATTGTCCTGCTTCCATTATTTTAGAGACACTTTAACATATTTTACAAATCCATTTAACATCCTTAATCATCATCTACTTACTGAATTTCTTTATGTGATCTGCATATTTGTGTTCCCCCAGGACTTGAATATGCACTGGACAGGGACATAGAGCATGGACTGAACAACGTCTACCTTCCATTTAACAGTCAGGTGATAGGGAATTATCTAATCAAGTGTGAAGGGATATGAAGATGTCACAAAAAAGCAAGAGCATTGAACAATAGTGTACATTTCAACCTTTAGCTGATAAGCAGGTAAGGTTTTACTTCAAGGTAAAATTTTAGAAAAGAAGTGAGGCCTCCATGAATAGGGGAGACAGGAAAACACTTGTATGTTTGAGGAACAGCAGAGATGCTAACACATTTGAAATAGTATGAACTGCTGAAAAATGCCTGGAAAAGTTTTGGAGAAATAATTCTGGCCCAGATCATATAACACTCTGCATGCAATTTAAAAGGCACCACTGTCTTTCATTGCAAATGTACAATTAGTGCCTCATGCAGACTGGCTGAATGTATCCTCACAAGTAGAAAATCATCCTGGGAACAGGATGCACTGGGAACAGAATAGAGCAGAAGACACTGGAAACAAAGATATTATAGCACATGTTTGTGGATAATGATAGCTTAGATGATGCCTTGATGAGATGGGAATTCATTCTGGGTTAATTCTGAGTGTAAGCCTAATAAAGAATAATAGATATGTAGATCAGACAGTTGATGAGTAAATAAAGTTGTGTATACAAAAGAAAATTTTATGCTATTTTCTAAGAAGAGACAGCATCAGCAATTCTCTTGTAGACATGGTATGTCTGAAATTCTATTATTAATTGAGTAAAAACACATTAAGCAAATGATCGCATGAACAAACACTACCAGGATCTTTACATTACAAAGTTGTCATGTTATATGTAAATGACTGGTGGTCCAGGGCTGGAGTCTGTCTCCTTCACAGTGTTCTTAAAAGACATGTTAATGGAGGAGGAGATTGTGGAATCCTGGACTGCATTGTCCTGGAAGCACATTAAAGAACACCAACAATGATAAAACTTTTCTCAAAGAGTAACTAATGATAATTGTTTAGTGGACTTAGTGAAGTAGAAATTATTTGTTACTTTGATAAATGAATTCCAATGGACTGATAGGGTACTTGATAGATAGATAGTCATTTGCAAGAAATAGAATGTCATTGGGACCACAGAAGTATTGAAAACTCTTGAATTTGAGGGTTGTCTTTACTTGTAAAGGAGACAGAGAAAGCATATCTAAAGAAAAATTATTAGAGAGAGGAGAATTTGTATCTTACTGGAAGGGCTGTAGGAGGAATTTTTAGTGCTGTTTATAGCTATAGAAAAGAACTGCTTCATCATCTTAATGTCATCTAGGAAGTTATTTAGATAATAAAATGCTATCCTTATCAGAGTCCCTTAGAGAATCCTAAAAGCCAGTAGTCCTACAGAAGCCAGTGTCAGGGGCACAAGATGCAGAGGAGATCTTGGCTAGTTACTTCTGGGGTATTTGAACCTGAAAATGATGAAGATTCCATCAGCATTAAATTTATCTTATCATCGTCTATGCACTTTTATGTGTCATTTTGTTTAGCTATCCAATAAATGTAATTGTATACTTTCATATTAACCATTCAGTAAAAGGTATTGTACTCTCATATTAAGGCACCAGACCACTGTTACAAAAAGTTTAGGGTATTGGCTTGATTTATTTGGCAAGTTTTATTTTCACATAGTAAACTAATGTCACAGCATCAAATCTTCATCTTTTCACTCAAAAGGTGGGATAGGAAGTCTAAGACGACTATTCTTTGTTTTAAAGATACCCATTAAGAACACATAAAACAGGTGAAGTGAGAAATATATATTCAGGTGAGGTAGAAAATATATTTTCAGTCAAATAAATTTAACTAGCTTTAATTTTATCCTGCTTTCTTGTAAAGCAGTGGCATTATAAATAAAAAAAATTATATGAGATTTTTGTAACATTGTAATGGCAGAAAAATAATCAGATGAATATAGTTTGACCAGGATTTAATTACAGAGTAAACTCTCTATTGTGTCTTCGACATACTGAAGGTACTGCTCTTGTCAAACAGAATTTTAATTAATAAAGGATTACCATGTACAACATATAAGAAGGTTATCAATTTGCCAAAGATTTAGAATACGGTAGAATGTACTTAATACTAAATTAAATCAAGCCCAGCTTAATCAGTGTCATGACTCCAAAATTTACTCTAAGTACCTTTGTATATGTAAAGTAGAACTAGCAGGAGTAGAAGTTGACTCAAACAAAAGGTATAGGTACAGCCCAGGTTAATGAATAGATTATAATTTTAATGTGAGAGTATTGGGAGAAAGAAGACTAAAGTTCAGAATAAGTAGTTTTATGAATATGGAATATAATGGTTGGGACAAGCTTATCTGTTCATTTAGTCTTCTGCATTTACAGAAAACATGAAAGAGGCTTGGCTTTGTTTTCACAGAAATCTCCAGTGGCAGTCATTTCTGAGCAAGCTCCCATCTCTAAATTTGAAGTTCTGAGATCTCTTAAAGCCCTACCTTTAAGGAATATGGTAGCATATTCAATGGGAAGAAAGATAAGTAGATACTTCCAGATAAATAAACTATGGTTCATGTCCAATGAGACTGCTTGAAATAACTGGGAAGCTTTTCTGAAAAGAGTTCTGGTGATGACTGAGAAAATGTTAGGATATCAAGAATAGGAAAATTTCATCCTGAAAGTAGAGTTTTATATGCTCCTTTCATTTATTTGTAATGGCCTCTAGGAGTACATTTGGAAATTTTATTAAAATTCATATATCTATTCCAAATGTCAATAAACAAAATATGTGCAGAGTAGGAACTAAGGGAATGATTTATAAATCCATAATGACATGAGTTCTTCAGGGTCTAGCAAGGTCAACGAAGCTCTGGGGCAGGTTGTTTCTTTTTGTCATTTCCAGTTGTTTGTTCTTATCCCAAAGCATTTGATATAAAGTTACATCACTTAGAGAGGTCTGGTTGTGTGTGTGTGTATATATATATATATATCTTAGTATATATATATATATATATATATATATATATATATATACTAAGATATAAACTGGTGGTAACTATTAAAAATTGGTCCTCCTTGAGGCTTGAGTTACAGCAGCCTGGAATCCCTATGAAGGGAAATCTGCAGGAGCTGAAGCCTAGACTCTGGAGGAAGAAAAACTGCTCACTCAGTTGAAGTTGGGGAGTACCACAAGCTTGATTTCGAATAGTGTTTGGAAAAGTGCAAAGTGAAATCAGCCACTGCTGTTCCTGAGATGAAATGCCACTGCCAGGTGAAAAAGTGTCACTGTGGTGATGCTGTGAGCAGGGGGAAGCGAAAGTAGGAACAGGAAGCTAAGAAGAAAGAGCAACTCTCTCTTTTCCCCTCATCCTGTCAAGTGCTATTCTTACATCCTGAGTAAGAGAGTCAGCAGTCAGCTGAACACAGCAGAAATAGCTCAGCAAGCCTTATTAGACACATCAGCACATCATTCCAGAGCACAGAAGATAGGCTGAGAACCCAGAGTGATCAAAGTACGTGACATAGTTTACAATAGACTCCCCAGAACCTAATACATTTGAACACAAAGTTTTCATTAGTATATACAACTGGAGTTGCAGCTTGAGAGTTAAATATTGTCTATAATTTCCTTTGCCCAACAGAATTGAATATTGACTCTTTGGTCAATACCTTTACAGTTTTAAGAGTTGGCTGGCAAAAGAAAACCCCAGAATATTTATAAGCTATTGTGTTGCACTTCCCTCTACCTTAGCTGAGTGGTAACTCTTTGTAGTCATTTTATTTCTCTCTGTTCTTTTATATGTGTTTGATATTTAATTTTCTTTATTGAGTATTTTAATGAAGATTTTGCTTTAATTATGCAGGTATATATAAAATAACTATTGTGGGCATACTGTTTTATATATCTTTCCTTGCTCATACCACTAACAGAATAATGCTTTGTTCTAATCCTAAAGTGACCTCAATACATGTTTATTCTTTTACAGTTTTCTCAATTATCAATTAACAATTAGCAATGAAAAAAATTCTATGAGCCTCTGGTTATCTTCATTGAAATCAGAGAAGAGCATGAGATTAGAATTGGCATGAGCTGAACTTCTGGAACATTTACAAAAGCCATTGAAATCAGGCCACTCAAGAAAGTCACTCAACAATGAAATAGCATTTACAGGAAATTATTTATTTTACTTTATTAATAGTAATGTTCAGTTGGGTCTCATGTCAAAAGAAAGTTTTTGTTTCTTAAGGGAATAAAAGGTAGACAGAAAAAGTTGATCATGCAGAACAAGAAGAAATAAGATTTTGTAAAATAAGTGGATTTTAATTGCATCAATCGCTGGTGTTGTTTTTCCCTCAAGTGTTCTAAGTCAATTCTTCCTATGCCTCATTGCATAATACCAAGGCTACTTATAGATCCCATCTAGAATATTCAATTCTTAACTTCTTTCCCTAAGCTAGCAAGCCTTTGTATTCTACTTAGATTTTAGAGGAATCAATGCATTTTATTAGCTTCTGCAAATCTCTGAAAAATAGCATAGATTCATAGAGTTCTGGTGTAAAATTTTTACTTCATTCACTGAAATCATTAATGTATTGGGAAACTTTTAGTTTTAAATTTAAGTGTATACCTATAAGAAACTGAATTGCAGTTTGTGTTTACAATGTGGAAGATTAAAGGCAATAGTCTTAGTAGTTTACAAAGAGCTCTCCTTACTTGTCTCCTTTGAATAATTATTTTTAGATTATACAAAAAAAGGTCAATTTGATGATTTTATTTAGTTAATTAGTAAACATTCTCAGTTTGGATTAAATAGGTCAAAATATTGAAAGTCTGATATTTATCTAATTATAAACTCAAATTTTAAAACTGAGTCAGAAGAAAATTTAAAAATTCTTATTTAAAGCAAAGTATCAATTATTTTGTCCTGAACTTTGCTCACATATCTAGTGATATTTTTCTTTTCTTGAAATGGGGGTGAGGGGAGAAGACTTGGGATGACTTGGAAATGAGTGTGATCATCAGGGTTCATGATGTGAAATTCCCAAATCATCAATAAATTTTGAAAAATAGTTTGTTTAACTGTTATAAAAGATAATAACAGAACTGAAAATAGCAGTGCTATGTATCATGTACAAAGACTCCTGTGGCAGTCAGTTAGACTTGCTGGAAAGATTTATTGAATAAACTCTCTGAATCATTCTAGATGACTATGACTTCAAAATTAAAATGAAAACTCTGCCTTTTAAAAGGTTGAATTAATGGGGAATTTACCAGGCTTTTTTGAGTGGTTTCAATGGGCTACATATTTTTTTTTTTTATATTTCTTCATAGACATAAAAATATGCTGTAAAATTTGAAAATATAATTTTAATATTTCATTCTTTTTTTTTCCCTTGGGTTTTTTGAAACAGGGTATTGAAAGACCCCATAGGGAGTTCCTGTTCAAGTCCCAGGAGACATGCACCCGAAGAACACGACAGGCCATCTTGATGTAAAAAAACATGAGGCATTTTTATTTCAGAGCTCTGGTTCAACCCCCAGTCTCACACAGGAGACCAGGAATTGACCACGAAGCCCAGAGGTTGGGGGATTTTATAGGAAGAAGGTCTGGGGAGACAAAGGAATTGGTGTGGCTATACATGATTGGCTATTTTGAATGTCGTTCGTGCAGATCAGAGTTGAGAATTCCTAAAAAAAGTGAAATTCCTAGCAAGAGGGGAGAGTGCTATTCAAAGTTCATACTGACCCTTAGCTAACACTTAAGGAAACCAAATGGCCCAGGGTCCATCACTCAATGTCTGGCCAGGCGTGTCTCAGGTGTCTTGGCCAGATACCTACTTGCCTTATCTCTGAGATTTATACCCCTGGTCTGGGCTCTCCTAACAGCTTTTCCTCGGCCAGCCTCCGGAGCTTCTTGCAGGCCTGGCTCCTGTGGTTTTCAGTACTGGTCTCAAATTTAACTCTTTCAATCCCAGGCTTACGTGGGCAAGTACCTGCTAAATTTTTATATTCTTTTTCAGTATCTCTTATAGCCCTGGCTGTCTTGGAACTCACTCTAGACCAGGCTGGGTTCGAACTCAGAAATCTGCCTCCCTCTGCCTCCCAAGTGCTGGTATTAAAGGTGTGTGCCACCATCGCCCAGCCTTCATTCATTTTCTTATGCCCACAACCCTATGATAAATCCAGTTGCCATGCATAGTACACAGTTAATTCAAAGTAAAGAGTTGCATAATTTCTTCCATTTTATAAATGTAATCTTTTTCTTTCTTTCTTTTTCTCTTCTTCTTTCTTTCTTTTACACCTCAGATTTTATTCCCCTCCTGGTTCACCTGGCTGTTCCACATCTCATACTTCCTTCCCACCCCTGTCTCCATGAGGATGTCCCTACTCCCCAATCACCATGTCCCACTCCCCACCCCACCAGATCTCTAGACTCCCTGGGGCCTCCAGTCTCTTAAGGGTTAGGTGCATCTTCTTTGATTGAACCTAGACCCATCAATCCTCTGCTGTGTATTTGTTGGGGTCTCATATCAGCTGGTGTATGCTGCCTGTTGGTGGTCCAGTGTCTGAGATCTCTGGGATCCTAGTTATTTGAGACTGCTGGTCCTCCTACAGAGTCGCCCTCCTCTTCAGCTTCCAGATTTTCCCCTATTCAACCACAGGGATCAGCAGCTTCTGTCCATTGGTTGGGTTCACATATCTGTGTCTGACTCTTTCAGCTGCTTGTCGGGTCTTTCGAAGGACAGTCTTGATAGGTCCCTTTTTGTGAGCACTCCATAGACTCAGTAATAGTGTCAGGCCTTGGAACCTCCCTTTGAGCTGGATCACACTCTGGGGCCTGTCATTGGACCTTCTTTTCTTCAGGCTCCTCTCCATTTCCATCCTTGCAGTTCTTCCAGACAGGAACAATTATGGATCAGTGTTGTGATAGCTCTGGGGCTATTTGTACTTTAATGCTAACTCCCATTCTCCTTTGTCTGGCTGTGAACAAAGATTGAGTCAGCATTCAGGTGATTTCCTGTAAACCTTTCTTCCCACCTTAATTTGTAAACTAAAGGTTAGAGCAGGTGATTGGGCAGTTAAAGGAAAGGTGGAGCTGAAAGTTGACAGAAAGAAGTAGGAGTGGGAGATAGATAGAGGATGGAGGAAGAAGTGGAAAGAAAGTGGAGCAGAAGCATGTGGCCTGGAGGAACCACAAATTATAAGGGGTCTCATAGATGGGGAAGATGGTAGTGTAGTGGCAGATCTGCCCAATCTAGGCACAAAACTTGTATTCATAATAATTGAGTTAGGTTTTCATTGCCAGGGCATATTTGGGTTGGAGAATTACCACAACAGGTCAGAATTTTCACTGTAGGGTGGCAACCCCCTCTCTCATTTGAAGTCCTGTCTTTCTGCTTGAGGTGGGCTCTATAAGTTCCCTCTCTCTACTCTTAGGCATTTCATCTAAGGTCTTTCCCTTTAAGAACTAGGACATCCTGAGTTTTGCAGGCAAATGAATGGACCTAGAAAAATGTCATCCTGAGTGAGATAACTCAGACCCAAAAGGATATGCATGGTTTGTACTCAGTAATAGGTGGATATTAGCCAAAAACAAACAAACAAACAAACAACAAAAAAACCCATAAAAACATAATACCCGGTACAGTCCACAGAATTCAAAAAGGGCAACAAGCTGAAGGGCCCAAGTGAGGAACCTCAGTCCCACTTGGGAAGGAGAAGAAATTAATCACAAGGCATGCATGGAGGGACCTGGGAGGGAAAGTGGAAGGGGGTGGGGCGTTGTACAGAGGAACCAGATCTGGTATTGGGTGAAGAAAAAGGACTGAAGCCCTAAGGGTCAGCAGAAAGAATGGAAACATGGGACCCTGAAAGGTAGGAAGTTGAGGGGACCCTGTAGAATACACCAGAGACCTGGGAGGTGGGAGACTCTCAGGACTCAAATGAAGGGACTTTAGATGAAATTTCTTCCATTTCTAAAAGGAAAATTTTAGAGGAGGCAAGAATTAATGAATTATACATATACATATACATATATATACACACACACATATATGCATATATATATTATATATTTAAGTTGCATTATTATAAGAGCTACAGTGGGAGCAAAACATTATAAAACGACATAATAAAAGTATTTGTCCAAGCTTAACAAGGTTAAAATTTATTACAGGAGATTTGAATGGTGAAGTCACATGTGTAGAGGGAAGAAAGATTGAGATTTTGGCCAAAATAAGAATAAAACTAATGTCATCAGGAACAGGAAGAGGAAACATTTTGAGAATGGAATTAAGTTAAACATTTAATAGCTAATGGTAATTAATAATATTCAATAAATAACTATCTTAGTAGCTAAAATTTAATCCACAAAGAATCATCTCTATTTTATTTTTATTTTTATTTTTTTATATTTTATGGTTTTTCAATACAGGGTTTCTCTGTGTCCTGAAACTCACTCTGTAGACCAGGCTGGTCTTGAACTCAGAAATCCACCTGCTTCTGCCTGCAAGTGCTGGGATTAAAGGTGTACGCCACCACTGCCTGGCTCTCTTTTATTTTTAAACATAAAAGATTTATACTGTTTTGAGGCTCCAGGAAAAGACATAAAACAATTTCATTTATGATGGTGAAGTGAAAATATCTGGTTTCTTTGGAGACTCAGTTATGTCATATGATGTTTTTCTGGAAACTGTCTTAGGAGAGGATGATTTTGCTAAAGAAGTCACATGTGAAGGTGTTTTGCTGAGAATAGACATGTGGTGTTTTTCTGGAAGCAGCTTGGAAAAAGGGCATGTGATGTTTTGCTAGAGCAGAAATCCACCTGCATCACATGTTGAGAGAACATGTGATGTTTGGAAAGCATATAAATATAACCCAGCAGACAGTAGATGATACTATATGACATTGGTTGCCTTACCATTCGTTGCTTGTCATTGTTTGTCATGACTTTGTAGAGAGAAATACCACTAAAGAATTTCTGGTGCTGTTCCCATGGTGTCTTGCTGCTTCTCTAGACTCCATCTGATAGGCAGAGCCTTAGGGTTTTTCCAAAACTGAGCTACCATTACATTTTCAGAATAATATTTCCAAGTAGATGAAGCTACAGTTGCTGATTTATGTGAACTGAACTGCTGATATCCTGACAACACAGGTTGGATTTGCTCCAAAGAACTATTTCTAATTTCTAAACAGGTCTACATCCTCCTTTACCCTATCAACCTTTCCTTTCTACTAACTCTAGTGGGTGGTATGCTGAAGGGAGGTTAAAGCATTTAAGTAGCCTTATTAAAAGTAGGTTTTGAAAATACAAGCCTACATGATGGCATCGGAAGAGTAAAATACTTTGCATTATAATCAACAGAAGAAATGAAAAATGGGTCCACTCCATGAAAAGGTGCTAAGAAATATTAAGTTTTAAAATACCTTAAGTCAATACAGATTTAATACAGACCTTCAATTTCAACTTAAAGGCTTTTATATTTATTCCAATGCTTAGAGAATGATCATATAGATTGAATTTTAGGCACATGTCCTGATAGTGTCTTATTTTTTCAATGAAGGAATTTTTATAAGTCCAAGGGAATGGGAAAAAAAGCAGTAGATTGGGACAATTCTGAGGCTCAGCAACTGAAGGAAACTGAACTCAGCACCATTTGCGTTTAATTCAGTGTACTGGCAGATCTGGAGCCAGTCCAGGGAGTACTAGAGATTTAGTAATTAAAAGACTAATAAAATGGGCTGTTTATGAAGATGTTCCCTCAATACATTAATAAACAAATCTCTACAGCTCTGTGTCTCAGATCTTTATTCACAGCTGTTTGTATGTTTATTTCTTCTGATGAAGAATGCTTTGGGGTTAGATTGGGGGAGTTCCATATTATCTGTAATCTAAAACAATAATACAAGAATAAAAACAAATAAATAGCTGATATTTGCTTTCTATACAGTGCAACAAGGACTACTCCAAGATGGAGTGTCTCAGGAAATAACAAATTCATGGTCATGATTTTATTATTCTAATATTTGTGTGAAGAAACTGAAGCTTGGAAAGGAAACTCACATTAAATTGCATATAAGATAATGAAAAAAGTTTGAAGTCAAGCCAGGATTGTTGGCATCAGGGCCTCTAAGCCCATGATATTGCATGGGTGGGCCTCACAGACCTGTTGCCAGGGCAACAGCCGCCATATTCTCAGAATCCATTTGGCTCACCTCCCACTTTTGCCTGCGGCCACTATGTCAGAACCCATATATATACACAGGGAACATCCTTCACCCTCTCTCTCTCTCCCTCCTCTCTCTGCTAGTGCCCCCTCTCTCCCTCTCAATTAAACTTCTTACACATGGAACGGTTTGGGCCTAGTGCGTGGTATGTTCTGACTCAAGCTACCATTCTAACACATCAAGTATCATTTGACTCCAGAATACAATTTCGAAATTTATTGTTAGATTGCTTCCATTTATTAGAAAAGTGTTGAGGCAGAAAATTACTATAGTGAACAAATATGTTCTCCACCTTACTACTGTTAAGCCAATACATATGGAGCTGTATTAAGTACATCAATTAGTTTTATATTTTTTAATAGGAAGAAAATAAAACAAGTAAAAGAGAATATTAATGAATACTGACAGAATCATAAAAGGAAAATTATTTTAGGTCAACACAAGGATTGGAAATTTTAAAGCCCTCTTATCAATTTGTAGAAAATACTTAAAACTGTACAGGAAGATATTTAGAATAACTTATTCCTCTTAATTTTTCATAAGAGCCAGTTAGTGATGAAATAACACAACTTTTTATTTTTGTATCACTATTTTACTTAAAATTTCTGTAAAAAATTTTGTTTATTCCATGCATGAGTGAAAAGGATTACACTATTGCTTCCATACTGTTTTTTTTTTTCAGATTATGTGGCTTAATGCAAGAACTAATACAAATGAATCTAGGTTGACTCAAAAAACACAGTAAGATTTTAACAATATTTTCAACTCACTCTTGAATGCATTCAGGGTTTGACCACATCTCCTCGTCATAGCCAGATGGTACATTGAAGCCAAAGACACATTGAAAGTTAAGAAAATATGTTTTGAAAATAGGACATATTTACTCATAAATGTTAACAATATTCTGCATTCAATTTCTAAAAATTAATTTATAGTTTATTAAAGATAGTTAAGATGGAACCATTTCTCTCCTTTAATTTTGCTTGATACATTTGGTCTTAAAACAAATTTTAGAGAAAGGTAGAAAGTGCTGGGCGGTGGTGGCGCATGCCTTTAATCCCAGCACTTGGGAGGCAGAGGCAGGCAGGTTTCTGAGTTCGAGGCCAGCCTGGTCTACAGAGTGAGTTCCAGGATAGCAAGGCTATAAAGAGAAACCCTGTCTCGAAAAAACCGAAAAAAAAAAATAAAGAGAAAGGTAGAAAGTAAGCAACAACAACAATTATAAAAAAAGCAAAAGCAGTCTATTTGTTTCACTTTCTATAAATATGAGTCCACTCAGAGCAAGGTGTCTTAGTCTGGTCCTTTGCGTCTTTATCTTTAGATATAAAATAGTTTTTCATTGTGAGAGTTTCTTAGAGTGAATATTGACTATATTCACCTATCTCCTCCTTGCCAGAACTCTGCCAAGAGCCACTCCTTGCTATACATCCAACTTCATTTTCTATTTTTTATACAATTCATGGAATCCAATTTGTACTACACATAAACTCTTGGGTATGAGGTCATCCACTAGAATATGGCTGAGCTACTAAGAGCTGTACCCTTAAAGAAAACTGACATTCTCCTCAAAGCCACCAACTATTCATCACTTCTCAGGTAGATGTTGAGGTTTATGAACCCATTTTCCTTTCCATGGTAGAAGTTAACTGCCTTGATCTTCTGCCAGTCTTTCCTAGACAACTGTAGTTGCTATGTAATAGCTCTTGTATCATATTGATATAAGTAATTAAGTGGACTTAGCTTTATTAAGAAATTTAGTACTTATAGAAGGATATTGTTCTCCCCCCACCCCCCGAGGGCATTCAGAGATTCGCCATATCTTCACAGTAAGAAAACTGTTTTGTTCTGTTTTCTCTGACCTCTTGCTCTAAAAATCTTTCTGATCTCCCTTGATGATACCTGCACCTTGCAGGTAAAGCAAGATTATTTAGATGTATCATTTGTGGATGAACACTCTACTGACACTTACTCTCTGAACGTTGAGCAGTTGTGAGTTTCTGCATTAACAATAGTCCACTACACACAGAAATTTCTGTGGTGGGGTTGGGAACTGAATTAATCCATGTGTATAGAGACAAGAATTGAGAAGGCAGGTTTTAATATTTCCATTTTGCAGAATAATAGTTGTAGACTCACCTAAATGGATGGTGAGCTCCTAAACCATGGGTTCTTGAATGGACTTAAGGTAGCAGACATGTGTGTCCTTCTGTGGAGTGTGCATAAAATCCAATAATCAAGGAGTAAATTCTTTCCTTTAGTTATTCAGTGATAAGTACCAAATATTGAAAACATTCATGTTCTGTACAAAATCTATCTCAAGTTATGGCTCAACTGTATAAGATAACAACATGACTTATTTAACATCTTCAATGAAAGTGTTTTCCTGTCACTAAGAAATTATGTGTACAATATTTGTCATTTTCTTAGCATTCTCATATATTCCCCCAAGAAATTTATGATTTGAAGACATAAAATCATGCTTTCTCTATTCATACATTCTTAAAGTCTTCTGAAATAAGAAATATGTCATACTATTTTTTTGTGTGGTTGTGCTAAGGTTCAAAATAAACAGAGCCTACATAATTTTCTGCACAATCTGGCAAATTTCTGTCTGCTTATAGAAATAACTTTTCTATAAGGTAACAAAAGCTTGATTCCTGGAAAGTGATTGCAAGAAAGCCAATAGTACAGTGAACGATGCTCATCTCACTTTGTTAACTGAAACCATTGGCTAGTTTGAAGGTCTACAGCATACACAATTAGGCAAGCATTCTACACTGCCCTCCCTTGTTAACTAGTTTTGAGATATTCTGTTGGACAGAAAATTGATAAGCATGGTAAACATGCTCCAGTTACCTAATTAGCTCAGGTAGTACAATTACAGCTGTTCAATATCCAGTTCAAAAGCAGAGGTGCTTTCACCATCATTCAAATACTAGAAACAAGAAAGACACACTGGAGAGTTCACATGACTGGTCATCTGAAAGAAAGCTGATTTCTTGTTGATCTAGACTTGTGCTGTAAGAAACTCAATTTAGGAAAGAAAGACAGCTGACAAAACCTTCCAAGTTTGAATTTTTCCATTTTGAGCATCATAAAGGGATTTAAGAGGACATCTTTTAGATTCCTTTAAAACAAATCTCCCAAAATATTTCTTTAAATAAGGCAACTTCCCCCATGCCAGCACAGCTCGTTTTCCTTCAATCTCTCTCAACATGCTACAGAGCTTATCAGCAGGCTTCAAGAATAGTGTATTTCATTTTAAAGGATGCTATGAAATTTCTACAAGTACAAACATGTAGTGGCTTTCCTATTCAATTTGTCATTCTTTCTGGAATATTTTTTTCTCCTACTGCATTTTACTAATTCTTATATAAAATCATATTATTCCTCCCACCTTTTAGTTATTGAACTAATACCTTTAAAGAACTATGTTTTGCTAAGGGTGATGGTAATATGTTTTGAAAGGTTTTGTTCTATGAAGAATGGTCAGGCCTTTATGAAAAGTCACAGCAGCCTTCCAGCGTTTGTCTGTCCTTCCTAAGATCCTGTGACTGAAGGAAGTTGACTCCATGCTTAGATATAGGTAATGGGTAATCCAGAGCCACTAACCATTTTACTGCAAGACTTTAGACAAAGGTTTAGCATCTGTTGTGTTGAGTTTAAATTTATGGGCTTTATGCAATGTTATCTCTGACATTAAAATTGCTATTAGTTTCCAGAAGCCCTATTTAGAAATTGTATAGAATATGAATATCAAGATGAGAAAGCTTTGGTTTTCCTTTAATTGTTGAAAATATCCCAAAGAAAGGAAGGACTCATAGATCATATTCAAGAAAACAATAGCCCCAAGGAATAAGATCCATGCTATGAATCTAACCTCAGAAATCCACCTTTTATTTACTATATGAGTCTTTAGTCAGATATATATATATATATATATATATATATACATATATATATTTTAATACTTGCAATCACATTAGTAGGAGTTAGTAAACCAGGGAAAATCATCATTTGAAAGGAAAATATAACATTTTCAGTTCTCATCATTTTTTCTACAATGTGCTACTGAATATATACATATGTAGTACTTACCCATTCAAAGAAGTCAGGACAGCATGCTTTATCAGAATATTACAAAGAGAAACTACTTACACATTTATTACTTTGCTAGTATAGTTCATAGTTCTAATTCTCTTTAGCTGTCAATTTGACATAGATAGCTAAGAGGAAGAAATGGCATTTGAATGCTTAGCCAGATTAGACTTTTCCTGTGAGCATCTGTGGTAGATTCATTTGATTATTAATTGATTTGGAGGACCTAGCACACTGTGTGTATTCCTACCCTTGGACACATGAGCTCCCAAAACTCCCTGAACATAAGCCAGTGAATGAACCAGAAAGCAGCATTGCTTTATGGTTTCTTTTGTGCTGTGTTGGCTCTAAGCCAGTTCTGTGGTCATTGGAAAAGAACAAAGTGGCCTGTTTGTAAGCTACTGCCCATCTTCCTTCAGAGATTGTCAGTAGCCTATAAACTTAAAGAAACTCCCTCCCTCCCTCAAGTTTATTCAGTCAGAGTATTTGATCACTGCAACAGAAAGAAGCCTAAAACATATATGTAAATAATACATAAACTAAGTACACAAAGCAGGGAAAACTACTTATCAGCATTGACTTCAGTTTCTTCTTTAACCTTTTGGAGAGTACTAGGTAGTTCTTTTGAAGATTCCTTCAACTCGGTCTTGTCTGTTTTTTCTTTTTGTTGTTGTTTTGTTTTTGTTTTGTTTTGTTTTTCTGATTTTTTTTTAGTTCTTGCTTTAAGTGGAGTATTTTTTCCTTTTTATATCAAATATAGCCATTTTTGTATATTTGGTGATAGATGCAATTAAATCAGTAGAAATCAATCAGAACAATCGAGTCAACACCATCTTAGACATTCCTAGAAGTTCTGACTTCATTATTGCTCTCCTTCATAGCGATTTTCTACATGTCAACCTTCAACTTCTATAGTTAACACATTTTAAACTATCTTTAATTTGTATCATCCTCAGAGACTTTTCCTTTCTTTCTTTCTTTCTTTTTTCCTTCCTTCCTTCCTTCTTTCCTTCCTTCCTTCCTTCCTTCCTTCCTTCCTTTCTCTCTCTCTCTCTCTCTCTCTCTCTCTCTCTCTCTCTTTCTTTCTTTCTTTCTTTCTTTCTTTCTTTCTTTTGTTCTTTTTTCTTTAGATATTTAGTATGCCTCTCCTAACCAGGCGGCCTTTCTAACTTACAGGTAGGTCTGGGAAACATTAATTTTTATTTCAAATGAAAATACACAACTTTAAAACTGTATTCAGGTTTTTTCCTCTTCCTGTTGCTCTTGAGTCCTGCAAGGGCATGGGACAGATTCTTTTCAGAGTAGTATAGCCATTTACATCAGAATATTTTTCACTTTACAATGTTTATTAGATGTGCTAAACTTTAAATTGGTATTAAATTCAATGTTGTAGTCTTAAAATGTGATTGTTTTATTTAAAATATCTTGGAGAAGAACTTAGTAAAATGATGGATCAAAACCATTTCCAGAACTGTCTCTGTCCCAGGCTGTTTAAGTTGTCCTAAGTATGTAGCAAATAGGACAAATCATTACATAAGTGATCTCAAGGAAAGTTTCCTACACTATTTGTAAGTCAACGTCAGCACATATATGTTTAACCTCAGGACTAGGATGCTTGGGAAAGTGAGACAAACTCTGCTGAGAGAAAACCTGTGATAAGGAGATGGAAAGATATCACAATTGGAAAGGGAACTTTCTACCAACATCAAGGACTTCAACTCACTTCCTAGGACTCACAAGGTGCAAGGAAAGAACAGATTCCTGGAAGTATTTCTCTGTCTTTAACAAATTATAACAAATACACCCCTATACATATAGGCAATAAACAAACAAATGAATAAATGCTTTAAGGCATAGTGATGTGTTATGTGAATTTATCATACTATCAAATAAAAACTAAGAGTTTATGCTTAAGGCTACAGTTGATAAACAGTGGCCAAGAGAACAAACACTTTAATTTTATTAAAAGCATTCTGGTGTATTAAAAGACAAACTTCTTTTTTTATTAGATATTTTCTTTATTTACATGTCATATGATTTCACCTTTCCCAGTTTCCCCTCCAAAAAAAACCGAAAAACAAAAAACAAAACAACAAGAACAAACCCCTCTTGCCTCCCCTGCTCCTGCTTGCCACCCCACTCTCTCCCACTTATTGGCCCTGGCATTCCCCTACACTGGGGCACAGAACCTTCACAGGGTGAAGGGCCTCTCTACCCATTGATGATCAACTTTGCAATCCTCTACTATACACATTCTGCCAGAACAATCAGTCCCACCATGTGTACTCCTTAGTTGGTGGTTTAGTCCCTGGAAACTTTGAGGGGTACTAGTCAGTTCATATTGTTGTTTGTTCTAAGGAGCTGCAAACCCTTCAGCTCCTTCAGTCCTTTCTCTAACTCCTTCCTTGGGGACCCTGTACTCAGTTCAATGGACGGCTGTGAGCCTCTACTTCTGTATTAGTCAGGTACTGTCAGAGCCTCTCAGGAGACAGCTATATCAGACTGGATTGTCCTTCCTTCAGTCTCTGCTCCATATTAAGTTTCTGCAATTCCTTCTGTGGGTATTTTGTTCCCCCTTTTAAGAAGGAATGAAATGTTCACATTTTGGTCTTCCTTCTTCTTGATTTTTTTGTGGTTTGTGGGTTGTTCTTCATGTATTCCGAACTTATGGGCTAATAACCACTTATCAGAGAGTACATACCATGTGTGTTCTTTTGTAATTAGGTTACCTCACTCAGGATGATATTCTCCAGATCCATCCATTTCCCTAAGAATTTCATAAACTCAGCTGTTTTTAGCAGCTGAGTAGTACTCCATTGTGTAGATGTACCACAATTTCTGTATCTCTTCCTCTGTTAAGGGACATCTGGGTTGTTTCCAGTTTCTGGCTATTATAAATAAGGCTGCTATGAATATGGTGGAGCATGTGTCCTTATTACATGTTGGAGCATCTAGTGGGTATATGCCCAGGAGTGGTATAGCTGGGTCCTCTGGTAGTACTATGTCCAATTTCCAGAGGAACCACCAAACTGATTTCCAGAATGGTTGTACCAGCTTGCAATCCCACCAGCAATGAAGGAGTGTTCCTCTTTCTCTATAACCTCTCTAGTATCTGCTGTCACCTGAGGTTTTTAATTCTAGCCAATCTGACTGGTGTGAGGTGGAATCTCAGGGTTGTTTTGATTTGCATTTCCCTGATGAC
>NW_022196905.1:55393933-55399257 GCF_008632895.1 Mastomys coucha | reverse complement strand
TGTACTTCTTAAAAAAAAAAAAAAACTAAGTAGTGAAAGTAGTGAAAACTCCACATATTTGGCTAGATGAAAAATTGATTGTCTTTTGCCAGACCTGACAGTCGTATTACTACAGTTCTATTCTTCTTGTGCATGCAAGTATCAGATCCCTAACACCTATTACTTTGGCTTGAATTTCATGTGGATGATACCCCTGAACTACATCTTAAGTGTTAGAAGAAAGCCTTTTTCTTTTGCATGATCTCAAAGCAGACTAGTGTTTGCAACATGAATGAAAAGGTAGCACATGTAAGGTCAGATCAAATGGAGTGAAGAAATAGTGGATATTTTTAGCTTAGTCGCCTTGTTTCTAAGGGCATCTGAGGAAATCTGAAAGATACTAGCCATAATTGAATTTTTACAATAAGATGAATTATAAATACTCATTGAGCCTTGGACACTGCAGGACTTTATTTTGACCCAAATCATTCCATAGTTGTTAGCTTTACAGCCTTGGAGATTTAGAGACTGAGTGTCCCATTGTATATTAAGAGTTATAGAACATATGGAACAGTGTGGGTGTATGTATGTGTCTAGCCATATCCATAGTTATGACATAAAGAGACCAACTCACCTTAATCTACAAAAGACTTTTCTGTATTTACTATTGTTATTATCTTTAATCAATATTTTGCATTTCAGTCATTATCCCTCTCCTGATCTGCTCTCTAACAATTCCTCCTCCCCTCTCCAAGAGGATCTCTTCACACCCCAACAAACAACACCCCTGCCATATACTCAGGGGCTCAGTTCTATCTTAAACTTATCACATTTGATTCACTCTCTAGATGACTCTTGTACAGGCTTAGCAGCAACCTAAACATTTCTGCAATTCAAGATTCTTAAGTTTCAATAGGGTCAAGACAGTTGAAAAGTCTGTGTAATTTATGTACTTCAAAGTATAGATCTGAGCCTTTCAGTAAAACCAAACCATTCCTGATGCATACCGTGTTGGTCAGGGTTTCTATTCCTGCACAAGCATCATGATCAAGAAGCAAGTTGGGGAGGAAAGGGTTTATTGAGCTTACAGTTCCACATTGCTATTATCACCAAAGGAAGTCAGGACTGGAACTCAAGCAGGTCAGGAAGCAGGAGCTGATGCAGAGGCCATGGAGGGATGTTCCTTACTGGCTTGCTTCCCCTGGCTTGCTCAGCCTGCTCTCTTATAGAACCCAAGACTTCCAGCCCAGAGATGGCACCACCCACAAGGGGCCCTACCCCTCTTGATCACTAATTGAGAAAATGCCCCACAGCTGGGTCTCATAGAGGCACTTCTCCAACTGAAGCTCCCTTCTCTGTGATAACTCCAGCCTGTGTCAAGTTGACACACAAAACCAGCCAGTACACATACGCTAATCTTTCATTGATTATACTTATATTTCCTGCAAAAGCAAGCTTGACACTATAAAATATGGGAACCAGAACCACCAATCTCTTAGCTTCTGCAGGAGGGAGGGGCCAGGATTAATGTCTGAGGTGCTTCCCACAAGTGCTGCAGTAAATTTCACCGATTTGGTTGTCATTTGCCTGCCTCCTCCAACCTTGCTACTTGCAAGGCTTCCTCCTCTGCAGCTTACAACGCCCCACATTTATTAGCTGAACATTATGCACAGTTGTTACCATTAATTACTTTGATAGTAAATCTGGATAACAATACTCAGCTTTAAAATAAATTAAAAGTTGTGGCTGCTTTTATTCTGGATGCTGACTTGGTTTTAAGCTTTGAAGAGAAGGCAACAAACTTCTAAACAGAATAATCTATTACCAAAGCAAAGCAAAAGTGCTAAAATGCTATTTAAGGACTAAATTCAATAATTCAGATAGAGAGAAAAAACCCTTAATTTTTACAATAAAGCAAAATAACTTATTGTGCACTAACTCTACCTTATATATGCTACTTGCTCATTTCTATAAAATATTAATAACCTCCAGAGACAAAGTAAAGCAATGCAGACATTGCTTGTGCCAGTGTTTGTTCCTTAAGTCTCTGCTCTCTGGAAAATTCCACCTTGTTCATTTGCTGTAATTGCTACATTAAGACAAGAATTTTCACTTTGGCCTTTAAGGGCTTTAATTCTGGATGTAAAACAAACGTAAAATAGATGTGTCTACAGAAGTACATATCAGTCTGAGAGCTGTCAGGTTTTTTTCTTTTTTCTTTTTCTGATAAGGTCATTAATAATTCATGAAAGAAAGAAAACCTTCTCATGCATGGGCATTTTGGTCTCAGAGGTGTAAACTGAGGTGTAAGAAAAAAATAATATATTCTATGGAAACTTATGTAGCTACCAGCTTCCTGCTGATCTGGTAACTGCAGCCTTGTAGAAGAGAAACCTGGTGGCAGGAGATGAAAACCCCCACAGGCAAACAGCTTGTTCAGAAAATAGAGGCACTGCATTCAAAGGAGTTTTCACTTGGAAGGAGAAATGATGCTCAAAGGAGGCAACAGTACCCTGTCACTCACAGAACCACAGATTTTTCTTACCCACACTGTAGTTACAAACATCACGCTGGTTCCTTTATAATTGTTATTTCCATTGACCCCTTAATATTCACAATGAGAGAACATATAAGAACCAGGATGTATGGCTTCATTCTAATTAGACACCAATAACTTTTGCCTATATAGTTTTTAGGAATATACATGTATGTCACCTAAGGCTCTCATTGGTTTTAGGAATAAAATCCATTTTGCGATTTTACAGACTTTTTTTGAGCCTAGTCCTATAGCTTTTTGTAATTGATCTATCACTTTCTCGTCTTTCCATATGTTTTTCCAGACTTCTTGAGTCCTTGGTCCCGTCTGGGGCTGGAAATGCTGGGAGGCTTTCCTGGGGGAGATGAGATGCGGCTCTTTAGGGGAAGGCCTAAGCCATTGTTTCACATGGGAGTCTAGATGAAAGGAGGCAGTTCATAGTGTTTGGCTTTATTGTAGAAAGCAGAGAGAGAGAGAGAGAGAGAGAGAGAGAGAGAGAGAGAGAGAGAGAGAGAGAGAGAGAGAGAGAGAGAAGAAAAGTAGAGGCTGGAGGCTGGCCATGGCCACATGGAGAGAGGAAAAAGGAAGGGGGAGAGAGGGAGCAAGAAGTGAGAGCAAAGACAATAAAGAAAGCAAGAGCTTAAGAGAGAGAGGAGGGGCCAAGCAGCCCCTTTTCTAGTGGGCTGGGCTGCCTTGCTGTTCCCAGGTAACTGTGGGGCAGGGCATACCTGGCTGTAGTCAGGTGACTGTTGGAGTAGAGTCCAACCAGACTTGGGAGCTTGGGGCATTGTCTATGTGATAGCTAGCCACAAGATAATGGAGTAAGGACTCATGGTGTCCGCAGCCTAACGTCTGGGGGCTTAGCTCACTGTTCTGTCCCTTGTAGAGTTTTCCACTGGGTCTCCAGACTAAGCCTTGCTCAACCAGAACACAGACTGCCTTTCATGGTCCAACAATGTGGTTGGTGGGAACTAAACTCAGGACCTTTCAGAAGAGCAATCAGTGCTCTTAATCACTGAGCCATCTCTCCAGCCCCTGTTTTAATTTTTTAAAGACCAATTTCACAAACTTGCTTACCTTTTAAAAGTCAGTTTGTTGCTACTGTATTTTGTAATGAAATTTGTCCTCTCAATTAGTACTAGATATTTTCACATCCTCTCCAATGCATTTTGTTTAGTTTATGGTATATTATCATATGGCAATTAAATTTGGAGTAAAATATGCTAATGGATCAAGTAATATGGACACAAGCTTAGTTTATCTTAATGGCCTATAAATGTTTTATTTTGTTTATTTGGTATATTAGGAGTAATATTATTTTTATAATCTTAGGTAGGGTGATGCACCATTATTTTCTTCTACCCTAGTGAATAGCTTACTTTTAAATACAATCATGTTGGGACACAGTGCTTGAACCACTGTTTCTGGGACCACACAAGTAATGAGTTTATAGCACTATATTCACCTCTGCTTTTTTCTTAATGAATTTAGCTAGAAGCTACATTCATTTGCCCAAGTTAAAAAAAAAGAAATAGCTTTTGCTTTCCAGATATGTCTGAATTAAAGTTTCATTAAATGAGCTTAATAACACCCAACGAAGTTACTTGTGCTAACTGGTCTTATGTCAAATTGGCATAAGTTAGAGTCGTTTAAAAGGAAGGAACTGAGAAAATGCCCCCATAAGATCCATGACTACGATATTTTCTTAGTGATTGATGGGGGTTGATTCAGTCAACAGTAGATGGTGCCCTGCCTGGGGAGGTGGTCCTGACTTCTGTAAGAAAGAAGGCTAAGCAAGCCACAGGGAGGAAAAAGATAGTAAGCAAGGAGCACCCACCCTTGGCTTAAGCATCAGCTCCTACCTCCAGGTTCCTGCCCTGCTTTTATCACCTGTGCTGACTTTCTTTGATGATTAACAGTGCTATAGAAGTGTAAGCCAGATAAAGCTTTTCTTCCCCAAGTTTCTTCGGTTATAGTATTTTCATCACCACAAGAATAACCCTAACTAAGACAGTAGTCCTCACTAAATTGCTTCGGATTTTTGGAAGTTTCAGATTTATCTAACTTTGTGAGCATTTTAGAGTTAGACTGTAAATCTTTTCTTGCTTAACAATCCAGAGCCTCATTGAAGTAAACAGAGTGCAACTGCAGCAGAATGTTTTTGATCCATCTGATCATTTCTGTTTCTCTTTTGTGACATATTTTCAGCCCACACAGTAGCTCAGTTTATTCACTCAGATGCTACCTAAGGGTTCTGTAACCCCAGCTTTTCCTCAACTGCTCAGCTCCTTTTTGGTTTCCAAATTTAAACCCTACCCCCACCATTTTACACTCAACCATCACCCTGAAAACATATATAAATATAATATTATATAGATTCAGTGGGTTATATTTAGGAATATATATGCACATGTAAATAGATTTATGAATGCAATAACTATTAAAAGAAAAGGAAACTAATAATTTGATGGCAAACAGGGAGGTGTATGTGGGAGGGTAGAAGGGATAAAATGGAAGGAACATATTTTGTGATTAAAATGTAATCTCAAAAACAAAGGAACAAAAATCCCCATCCTGTGCATTATGGTGGTAAGCTACAAGGAAACAAATAACAATTTCCTACTTGGCCTAATTACAGTTTTTAGTCCAAGTCTAAGGTAATGCTAGAAATTCGACTTTACTCTGAGGTAAGTGCTTCATGAGTACTATGGGCCCAAACATAAGTCTTTACTATCTAAATAAGAACCATGTGTATACTTCACTGTGAATAAGCCTGAACCAATATACCAGTACAAAGCTCACTTCTGTG
>NW_022196905.1:55383205-55393923 GCF_008632895.1 Mastomys coucha | reverse complement strand
CCTTTGGTGGAGTATAAATTTGTTTGAAATTATTTATTGAATTCAAATAATCAAAAGATTAGATGTCCACTCTTTAAAAAAAAATACTGATTATAAAATTTAAAGATGCTCTCTAACCATTAAGTTGTACTTGATATAGGAGCATAAAGTTTCTTTTCTCACAAAAGAAAATCTATTCAGCCACCTTTTGAATGATAAAATGCTATCATTCTATTATTGTGACAAAACAGATGAGATGAGTGATAGAGCAGAACTGGCAAAGGCAGATGTCGAATATGACTACTCTGCTGTGTTTGAGGAGCTCAGTGTTCGTGGGCTCATTTCTCAAAAACAAAGTGGTACATGGCACAGTGAGTAGGGATGGGCTCTTGGACCAGATTTCCTTACTTGTGAAATACACGTGTTAACCCCGCCCCTCCAGTGGCTCCAAAGACACCTTTACAGAAAACAGAATGATGCTTCTTAAATTTTATTTTATGATTGTTGATTCCATTAGAGAGTAACTTACAACAGAGCTTTAGCTGAAAATCTGCAATATACTAAACATATTCCTCATAACAGAGAACTTTGAAAATGGTCTTAGAGTGCAAATCCTTCTCCACAAGAAAACCTACAGAGTCAACTAACCTGTAATCTTGGGTCTCTCTGAGACTGAAGCACCAACCAAAGAACATATCTACTGGATGGACCTAGGCCTCCCTATTTCTATATAGCAGACTTACAGCTTGGTCTTCATGTGGGTCCTGAATAACTTGAACAGGGCCTATCCCAAAAGCTGTTGCCTGTCTGTGGGATATGTTCTACTAGCTGGGCTGTCTTGTCTGTCCTCAGGGGGCAAGGATATGCCTAGCCCTACAGATACTTGATTACCAGGGTGGGGGTAGACCCAGTGGACCCCCACATGCCCAGAAGGAAGAGGAGAAGGGTAGGAGGAATGATTTTGGGGGTGGTGACTGATGACTGGGAGGGGCAGTGAGTAGGCTGTAAAGTGAATAAGTAAAAAACTAACTAAATAAATATTTTTTTTTTAGAAAAATGGTCTCAAAGTCATCACCTTCTATTAACTACAGTTTTTCTTTGGAGCCAGCAATTTGCTTCTATTGAGTGCTACATGGCCAACATGATGAGATGATACTCCTCTGATCACCTGTATTAGGGAAGACTGTCCAGCTAACAGATGCAGTGGCTTGGTGTCCATTACATAGGAAAGCAAATTGACATTTGCTCAACTGAAAGCAGTTCAGTTCTAGGCTTCCCCAGGGTAGTATAAGAGTTCACTTGCATCTCCTAGGTGGTGATTTCTGCTAACAAACTGAACTGGCTGAGAATTGCATCCATTTGAAGCTGAGCCTTGAGGTAAACAGTGTTGCTGTCTGTCACTCTGTGACCTATTGGGAACCCTATGAAGCTATGCTCACAGACACCATGAAATATTAAATGTATTCTATTCAAGATGTTAAGTTCAGGGTTATCTATTATGTAGCATTAAAAAATAAAGTAAAAAGGTGTTTAAAATGAGCTTGAAAATAACTCAGTAATTTTCATTTTGCTTTTGCATTATGATGGTTGATAATGAAATAATATTTATTTTTGTGTTCTAAAACAGGTTCTGTTTTGAGAGTTGAACAGAATCAATGAATTGATTTTTGAAGATAAACTTTATAGGGTAATGACAGTACAAATTTAAGAACCGTCTACAAAATGAGACTTCACTGCTTGTGTTTTATAATATGGACAACCAGATGCTAGGCCGAGGGTGGCATTCAGCTCCCATAATTATAGTTTTAATGACTAGTGAAAAGTTATTTATCACAGAGATAACTTTTTATTTTCTGTCCCAGTTTAGTGACAGGCCACTATAAGGAGATGTCAGGTTTTAAAAATGATTGCATAAATATTCAGTTAAGTATAACGTATAATTATCAAGCAGCTACTAATATAATGAAGAACAGCAATGTTAGAAACCTAGATGTACTTATTAAAACACTAGTCTACCAGAATGCTGGTGAAAACAGGTGATAATGGTCCTCTTCAATTCTACTTCTTTTATGATGAACAATGTTGGGCACCTTTGTGTGTCCTTAGAGATATTTTTCCCATGGATTGTCTGCTTTTATTCTCAGACCATTTTCCTTGTGTGTTTCTGGTTTTGTTTGTATTGAATTTTTGTTAGCTTTACTCAAATACATTATAAAATGCACTTAAATAAACTACGTGGTTCAAAAGTTGTGGAAAGAACAAAGCAATCTAATTTTAAAGCATGCATCTCTTGGAAGAAATTCAGTACCTGTTATTACCCATTCTTCCCCCAACCTCTACAACTCCCTAGGCTTAAGCAACCACTAAGTCACTTCTTGAATCCATAGTTTTGCTTTTTTCTGAATTCTACATATAAATGGAGTCATCACATGAGTAGTCCTTTGTGGATGACTTCTCTGGCCTAGCATAATGATCCTGAGGTTCATCTTTGTTGTATCAGTGTGGATATTTAGTTCTTGTTTTACTATTAAACAACAGTCTATTTCATGAATAAGCTATTTGCTACTCATTCATCAGATGACACAGGTTACTTCTAATTTGACAATTCTGATTGATGCTGTGGTGTACAGTGTCATTATCTTATTGGGGTTTTAGAGTGGATTCATGTTTTCTTTTCTCCTAAGAGACTCATCAGGTTGAAATTGTTTGGTCTAGTGATACCCCTTTTTAACCTTTCAAGAAAATGTCTATTTCCAAAAGTGGCTATACCCTTTAACATTCTGACCAGCACTGTCTAAAGATTCCAATGTCTCTATATATACTTTTGTGGTCATAGTCATTTTAGTAGCTGCAAAATGTATTTTTGTAGCCTTGGTTATCATTTCCTATAGTATCTAAAATGTTTGGGAACTTACAAAAATAGCAAGCCTTATATGGCTATCTAATATTATCTATTATCTGTCAAAGACTCTATCCTCTGGCTGATTTGTATGTATTATCCAGGTACTTTTAAATGTTAACATTAAATTTGACATTTTTTCAACTAAATATGATTTTTCTCTATCTTTAACTTCCACCTTAAAATGAAATCTCCATAAAAAGAGAGAACTTTTGATTGGCATGAATAGTGGAGGCCTTAGCATACAACTTACAAAGACATATATATTTCCAAAGAGAAGTGAAGACTAATGTGGTAGCTAAAAATTAGGAGGAGAGAAAATTGAGATTATTAGGAAATAGCCACCATTTTTATGTCTATCATATTGAGAAGAAACTCTGAACATAAATCACATGTTCCAAAACCATTCTGTAAAAACCAACTAGTACCCCAGAGCTCCCAGGGACTAAACCACCAACCAAAGAATACACATGGAGGGACCCAGGACTCCAGCTGTATATGTAGCAGAAGATGGCCTTGTTGGACATCAATTGGAGGGGAAGACCTTGGTGCTGTGAAGCCTAAATGCCCCAATGTAGGGGAATACAAGAACAGGGAAGTGGGAGTGGGTAGGTTGGTCAGAAGGGAGAGGAGGGATGGGTAGGAGATTTTTGTAGGGGAAATGAGGAAAGGGGGATGACATTTGAAATGTAAATAAAGAAAATATCTAATAAAAACCTAATATACAGCCTATTTTATATTTTACAAATTTTAGTAAGATTATTTACTTCTCTTCCCATTTTTATAATTTTTAAATAGTATAAATATTTATTGGATGCCTGTGTCCTAGGAACTATAGGATTTGTGGAAATCATAATTCATGATCAAGGGTATGGGATATAGTCCATGGAACCTAGTCTAAGGATATCACTATGCAACCTGGTTGGTCTGGAGATTGCTGTGCAGAAAAACTGACCTTGAATTCATGGAAATAAATCTGCTTTGGCCTCCCAGTACTGGTATATTTCTTCTTATGTTTGTGTCTGTGAGGTGACAATTCACTTTACGAGAGATTATCCATAATAGTCATTCTTGGAGCATACACATGTATAAATATTTAAAACCCCAAAAATATGCTGCTGAAAGTTCATTGAGAATTTTTGTCATTCTTATGGATATGACATGTATTCTTTTGGTCTACATAATATTTCTTACACATGATTCCTTTGTAATAAAGAATTTGAATGATAATATTTCATTCATATAGTAGTAATGATGAAGCCAAAGATTTAGAACTATTTTTGCAAATATGTAAGGACAAAACTCAAACTACTGCTACTATAGGAATGCTGAAGAAATCTGGCTCAACAATGGGTGCATTTACTTGAAGATATTTCTAGTTTTCTACACAGAGAGGAATTACTTCTCTTTCTTTCACCCTGAGTCTATGTAAGCATATCAACCTGAACCAGGCTTATACCATGAATACCAGATGAGAGAGAGAGCCATTTTTTTCTATCAAGACAGTTATCAATTACACAATGGGTACTCTGGCATCCTGAAATAGACAGAGTATGTTTAAACTCGAGTTAAGTTTATCACTTACGGCAGGTTTGATCATCTGTTTGGTCATTAAAGTCAGTATAAATGAAAGGGCACAGACAGTGTATGGGATGAACTCTTCCTCATTTTCAAATAGTCAAATGGCACTTGAAAGTCTTGGTTTCAGTATTATATTTCAGCACAAAGACATATGCAGATCAAGAATCTTTCTCCAAAAGTAGATTAAGAACCTCTTTCCAATGGTTAGCTACTATCCAAAGGCAAAGTTAAGAAAAACCCAAGCTCTTTTTTTTCTCATTTCCAGTAATGATTCATTTCAAGCTGAACTATTATGATTGATAGGCAGGTGATAGAAAGAAAGGGCATTTTTGATGGTTGAGTTGGGGATAGCACAATGGGAGCCTTGAGCCATTTTTAATAGAAAATTATGAGGTTATTTTGCACTACAAGGTGATGAGAGTCAAATTACTACGTGTGTCCTGGAAGAAAGTCTTAAATACTGGTATTTTCCCATCATCAAAGCTAGGTGACTAACTACAAGATTGAGGTTGTCCTTTATTAAACTTCCATTTTCAAATAGCTTATACTTTTCTAGTTCTGACTCCATTCCAGCATTTGATTATCATTTGTATTAAGGTATTATAGTGGACTAGTCTCTTAAAATCTGTAGTGTAGCTTTTTCTGTAATTCTGTATTTCTGTGCCATAGTATCATGTAGCTTTCTTTCCCTGGATCTCCTTTTACTGTCCTTTGATGTTCCTTAAGAAAATATTTTTCTTCCTTGGCCATGCCATAAATCTAAATTTATTGCTCCCTCTGCTATTGTTTAATGCTTAACACTAATAAAATTGCTACTTAGCATTTACACGAGGTTCATATTTTAAAGTATTTTGCAAGGACTATTACTCAGATCTTTTTAATGAAGGCATTTTCAGAGGTAATTTGTATGAATGTTCAGGAAAAGTTATGCAAGTAAAATTAAAGACCTAGTCCTAATGTGGAACTGAGATAGGTGAGTACTCCGGGTATAAGGAAAATGCTTTCCTAGTAACAGAAAAGGAGAGGCATTTAAATTGTATTGAAATCAGAACAAACTACTATTATCTATAGCTTTCTATAAATATGTAGTTATCACTAAAATATATTCTAGAAGACCAAATATTAAAAATAGGGTTCTAAACATCTTGATCACATTGATATTAACAAACAATTTATTAAACTGAAAGAATTTCTTTCCATTAGATTGAAAACAAGCTCTATTTGTTTTTCCCTTAAAGTTTCAGGTCATGTTACCTTTGTTGAGTCATTATAGATGTCATGGCATCCAAGTTATACTGGATTGGAAAATATTATATTCTCCCATTTAGATATTTATAGTTTTAACATAAGATCTACTGCTTTCCACAGCAGACCCTGATCATTATAAATTAAATATATATAAGTATATAGATAAAAATATTGATATTTTCAACATGTTTAAATAAATTAATCTCTAGTTCTCCACAATAAGGCATTCTATAAACTCAATTACTTTCTATATAAATGAATTCATTCATATGAAAATAAATTTACTCATATGGAATGACTTTATTCATATGGAATAGATTCACAGTAAAACTCAGATGGCTTTTGACTTATATTATAAGCTCAGTAAGTACACTAGCATGCTTGATATTGACCATGGATGTTTCAATGTTATTTCAAATAGTACAATATCTTATAATGGAGGTGACATTCAATGTTGACTTCATGGAAACCCATTTGTTATGGTTAAGAAGTTTGCAGAAACATTGTAATTGAATAGAACTGAATAGAACTGAATAGAACTTATTTTTGTCAGTATTTTTAAAATTACTTTCTTGTTTGTACATATTTGTGAGTCAGTGTGATGTTTTTATTCATGCATACACTAGATATTTATCAAAGTATAGTGATTAATATAGTTATTTTGACATAGAAAATCTCTTGATGTAAATGAAATGCATTTTTCTGTACTACAGAACAACTTTTATCCCATTACATAATAACACTTCATTAATTGATTGATTTCTTCCCTTGTTCCTAACAATGCCTGAGTCTCTATTAGCAAATATTCTATTCCAAATTTGTATAATATTAATATTTTCAGATTTTACATTTTAGTGGCATCTCAAAGTGTTGGCAATTCTTTCTATCCTTTAAACACACATACCTTAATAATCCTGCTTTTGTTTATCCCCAATGCCTAGCATGAGTCATGCCATAATATATGGTGTGAGTGTGTATAACAACAACTATTTCTTATTGGTTTAGTGTATGTCTTAACCAATAATGATCCACTGTAAGAACAGAAAGAATAAACGATGTCCAGGAAAATGGCTTCAGGTGTAAAGATGCTTGCCGTGCATGTGAACACCTGAGTTCACTTCTCAGAATCTATATAAATGTGGAAAGAGACAACTGACTCCATAAAGTTCTCCACTCAACTCCACATGCAGATTGTGGCATGTGTCCCTCTATATACGAATAATGAACACATTATTGAAAAATGTGTATGTACTGTCTTTCATATTGACACATGTTCCTTTGTATGAATTATAATGAAAACTCCATACCTATACATATGCATTAACTAAATATAATTGAATGAATTAAAATAATCATTTTGACATAATAATATATTTAAGTTAAGGTGTGCAAGTGTTAGCAATAGCCCAAGTAGCAATTACTTGTTGAAAGATAAGCTATAGTTGGTGTGAACTAGAAATTGGTACTATATAACATATAATAATAAAAATCATTTAGTCCTAGTTATATTTCTCACTTTCCAATGTTCACGTTCTTTATAAATACAATGAAGACAACAGTGCTCTCTATTCTACAGAGTCATTGCAAAGTTTCACTGAAGGACTACTGGGGTTGACAGCTTATTCAAGCTAGTAAAATTGCTACTATAATTGGTATTCATCCTCAAAAATTCTGCTTTATGAACATGGTTTCATATCAGTTACTAATATCACTAATTATTTTATTAAACAATAGTCATTAAATACAATTCTTTTATTTAGCCTCAATTAGGGTAAAACTATATTTTTAGGATAACAATGCACTTCTATGATATTATACTGTTATCATATCATATGATTATGAGATACACTAAGTTTTTACTTCTTTCTCATCACACTTTAAAAATATTTATATATATTCTTTTAGTCTTGCCAAGTCATATAATTTTACCTCTCCTCCCCCCACTGTATGTATTTTATTGACTTCAATAATCATTTAAATATTTGTATTCTGACTATTCACCAAAACTCTTCAATAATTTAGAAAATATTAGCTAAGTTAAAAAATTTAGAGTATATGATTCCTTTTTACAATTGAAAATAGATTTGTATTTCATACAATGTATTCTGATTTAGTTTCTTCCACCAATGTCTCCAAGATCGTACCACTTCTCCATGACCTTACTACACACTCTTTCTTTCTCTCATTTGAAAAGAAGCAGGCATCGAAATTAATTAAATTAAATTTAATAAAACACAACCCACCCATAAAACCTTTGTCCCAAAATTTGTCCTGCCTAAAAGAAGTGCTGTGACAAAGATGGAACAGAGACTGAGGGAATGGCCAAACAATGACTGGCCCAACTTGAGACCCATCCTATGGGCAAGAAACAATCCCTGACACTATCAACCAAACCCTGTTACGCTTGTAGACAGGAGCTGTGTATAACACAACTGTCCCTGAGAGGCTCTACCCAGCAGCCAATGGAAACATATTCAGAGACCTATATGCAAATATTAGCATTCTGGAAGTCATGTGGAAGATTTAGGGGAAGGATTGAAAAACCTAGAGGGCATAGGAACTCCACAAGAAGACCAGCAGAGTCAAATAACCTAGAACCTTGAATACTCCCAGAGACCAATCCACCAACTGAAGAGTGAGCAAGGGCTGAACCTAGGCCCCCTGCACATATGGAGCAGATGTGTAGCTTTGTCGTCATGTGGGTCTGCTAACAAGTCAAGCAGGAGCTTACTCTGATTCTCTTGCTTGCCTTTGGATCTTCTTCTCCTAACTGAGCTGCCTTGTCTGGCATCAGTGGGAGAGGATTACCTAGTTCTGCATTGACTTGAGTTATCAGATGTGTTGATACCCAGTAGGGACCTCCTCCTTCTCAGAGGTGAAGGGAAGTGGGTTGTATTCAGAGGGCTTGTGTGACAGGGAGACTGGGAGGATTTGGGGGCTGGAATCAGGATATAAACTGAATAAATTAATGTAGAAAAACAGAACAAACAATCTGAAATAAAATGGGACAAAAGCAAACTAATGTGAAAAAAATAAAGGACTAAAGCACCAAAGAAAAAGCACAAGAATGAAAGTTAGTTTCAATCTAAATCTGATGAGCAATGTGTTTTGTAAATATGCTTGTTAAACTCTAACATAGAGAACATTAATGTAGGACCTTGGATATTTCTCTACACATTCCAACATTTGGAATAGTTTTAAGCAACATAAGTATATCCACAGTCACTCATATTTAAGCAAAGATCTGAGAATCACTCAGATGCTCAGAATGGCATACATCCCTTGAAGACTGTCAGTCTGTCCTTGGATCTGCCACTTGCGTCTAACTTCCAAATAGGACTTCTGAGAATTCACACTTCAATTGAAAGGCAATCCTTATTTTTAGCTTTCTTCTACCTTTTTGTAGTAGATTGATTATTACAAAGATTTTGTGTATGTAACATTTGTTTTTCATTCTGTATTTAGAAACCACTTTCCTTTTAAATTTTTTTAATCATTTCATTTGTTTACATCTCATATGTTACCTCCCTTCCTGGTCAACCCTCCAAAACTGCCCCCATTCCATCTGCCCTCTCCCCCAGCCCTTTGCCTATATGAGGGTGCTCCCCACTGACCCCTCCACTACTCCAACATCCCCCAACAATGGGGCATAAAACATCCACAGGACCACAGGCCCCCCTCCCATTGATGTTAGACAAGGCCATCCTCTGCCACATATTTATCTGAGGCCATGGATCCCTCCCTGTACACTCCTTGGTTGGGTGGTCTAGTGCCTGGGAGCCATGGGTAATCTGGCCAGCCGACAGTTTTTTTTTTCCTATGGGGATGGAATTCTCCTGTTTCTCCAGTTCTTTCACCATCTCCCCAACTGGGGTCCCTGAGCAGTGATGGTTGGCTGTGAGTATCTACATCTGCTTTGGTCAGGTGCAGGTAGAAGCTCCCAGGTTCCTGTCAGCAAGCACCTCTTGGCAACAGCAACAGTGTCAGGGCTTGGTCTCTGCAGACAGGATGGATCCCCAGGTGGGGATGTCCCTGGATGGCCCTTCCTTCAGTATTCTCCACTTTTTGTCCCCGTCTTTCCTTTGGACAGGAACATTTCTGGGTTAAAACCTTTGAGAGAGGGGATGGCCCAATCCCTAGACTGGGGGACTGTGCCTATCTATTGGAGGTTGCCTCTACAGGTTCTATCTCTCCTTCACTGCACATTTCAGCTAAAGTCATCCCTGTTGGGTCCTTGGAGCCTCTCGATTCCCTGGCCTTTAGGACCCTCATCCCCTACTGGTACATATTTTTATTCCATTTCCTGACCCTCTATACCTCTCTCCCTTCCCCTTCAGTACCTGATACTGCCCCTTTTTTCTCCCCCTTCTCTTCTCTCTCCCAGGTCCCACCATCCCTCTACCTCCTGAGATTATACTGTTCTCTCAGTGCAGGACTGAAGCATCCACACCCTGGTCTTCCTTCTTCCTAAGCTCCCTATGGTCAGTGAAAAACCCACTTTCTTTAAAATCATGGCATTCTCATGGGGACTTTAAAAATGCAAAGCATAATAGCACATTTAGAATAAACTACAGTAGGTTCTTTTCTTGGTCAAAGGAGTATACACTTAAATGGGGCACTTTCTAAGGTCTCCACTTCTAAATGATGTCTATTTTTTAATTTCTTATGTTTCAGTAATATTAAAGGTGTGCTATAACGAATATCTGGAATGACAAGCAAAGCCAGACATGAAATTATTTCTTTTTTTTCTTTTTTCTTTTTTTTAATTTACATGTAAATTTCTCCATTCACAGTTTCCCCTCCAAAAAATAAAGAAACAAACAAAAACAACAAAAACAAACTCCTGTTACCTCCCCCTTCCCCATGCCTGCCATCCTGCCCTCTCCCATTTTCTGGCCCTGGCATTCCCTTACACTGGGGCACAAAACCTTAGCAGGGCCGACGTCCTCTCCTCCTATTGATGATCGAATTTGCAATCCTCTACTATACACATGCTGCCTGAACAATCAGA
>NW_022196905.1:55369284-55380478 GCF_008632895.1 Mastomys coucha | reverse complement strand
TCAAGTCCAAGTGGATCAGGGACCTCCACATCAAAGCAGATACATTAAAACTAATAGAAGAGAAATTATTTCTTACATCAGAGCTCCTGTATCATTAAGGGCCGAGTATTCAGACTTTGTCATTTGATGCAAAACAGTTTGGTGTGTGCATGTCGATGTTTTATATATACTTGTTAATCTTTTTATGAAGACTACATTCCCAAGGCAACATATTAGCTCTCTGAAACATTTGTCAACTACAATATAAAGAGTGTTGAATATAGTATAGATCCTAGCACATACATTTCAGTGCTAATATTTGTGAGCCAAACATCTCAGAAGTTGGGTTTTTAATTTATGAAATGAGAGTAGCACTGAACTGATTTAAATAATGATGTGAGAATTAAATGTAATCATTGAGATTTATTAAAATATAAAATTGTTGAGGTGTGCACTGCAATAAAATTGTAACATTTTCCTGGCACATCTGTTAAGTGCTAAGATGTATTACCAGCACAGTGGAAATGTGGAGATTTTAGCACCATTTTTACCAAGTAAGCAATCCAACATACCTTAAGGTTCCTCACATGAATTATCACTTTTGTTCTTATTTCAATAGTTTTAGTTAATCAATCATTTTTGTTTATAAAGACTCTTCTCTTTATTTCATAACATTCTAATACTTTTAGAATTTGTCAAAATAATTAGAGTTGGTTAAGATTCTGTAAGACAATTTTCATTCTGCAAGATAAATCCTATGGAATTCAATTGCTGTCTGTGTAATTCTTCAGAGGATTTCTTCTACCTATTAAAGATATTTGTAATTTTTAATAACTTTTTTGTCATTAAAAAAATAAGAAAGCAAAAAAAGAGGAATCATTGATGTCTTTAGTGTTGTATTTTAAAGTAACATCTTTCAAAATAATATGAATTTTCTATCTTTTTTTTTTTTGCTTTGGAAAAGAATATATGGAAAAGAAGTTAAAGGACTGATTTTTCAATTAATCTTTTTGTTTTTATTTACTTTACATCCTGCTCACTGCCCCCTTCCTGTTAACCTGACCCACAAATACCTAACTGTGAGTGGCATCTTTTCACGGGCTTTCACCATTTCCTGCCTCTGACTATAGGTGTAGTATGACCATGGACTTCAAGCTCTGTAACCATGGGTGCTCTGCCACGACACACAGCACTCTCAAACTATATGATCTTTTATTCTTTCCTTAAGTCGATTTTAATTTTCTCACAGAAACAACACAAGTAAATAATACAGGGTTGACACTGTAATCTTCCTTGAAGTGTTTTTAAGGGCCTTAAATATTTTGATTCATGTATTCTGATTTCTTCCTATGACAATTTTAATTGAACCACACCATCATTTCTCTGTCATTGTTAGTCATTTTAACATTTCTTACCTTCATATCCAGTAATAATAGTCATTGTATATTTTTATTTTAAATGTCTTCATAATTAATGGATTAACTTAGGTCATGCGTTCCCTATTTTAGGAGACAATATGGACACTTGCAGATGCCAAGAAGTGTTTGTTGAAAGGAACCTGACATAGCTGTCTCCTGAGATGCTCTTCCAGAGCCTGACAGATACAGAGGTGGCTCCTTACATCCAACCAATGGACTGAGTACAGGGTCCCCAATGGAGGAGTGAGAGAAAGGACCCAAGGAGCTGAAGGGGTTTGCAACCCCATAGGAAGAACAACAATATCAATGAACCCCCAGAGCTCCCAGGAACTAAACCACCAACCAGAGTACACATGGAAAGACCCATGGCTCCAGCAGCATATGTAGGAGAGGATGGCTTTGTCTTGCATTAATGGGAGGAGAGGCCCTTGGCCCTGTGAAGACTCAATGTCCCAGTGTAGGGGAATGCCAGGGAGGGGAGGTGGGAGTGGTTTTGTGGCTAGGGGAGTACTCTCATAGAAGCAGGGGAATGGGGAATAGGAAAAGGGGTTTCCAAAGTGAAACCAGGAAAGGAGATAACATTTGAAATGTAAATAAAGAAAATATACAATTAAAAAAAAGAGTAAGGTGTGTTGTTGTTAGTCTACAGAAAATTATTATATAATTATATATTATTATTTTATATTATATTATATATACTATGCAAAATATATAATTATGTTGTATAATACTATACATCATATAATAATATGCTATATATAGTGTCCTCATGTACTTGAATGATTCTATGTGAATATTCTCCCCAATTTAACTGGCAATAAAAGGCTAGAGTCTGTTATTGGACAGTGGAGGGGAAAGGTAAGACTAGAGATTTGAGAGACAGGGTTGCAGGTAGAGAGAGAGAAAGGATAGAAAGAGGGAAGAAAGAGGGAAGGAAAAGGGAAGAAAGAGGGAAAAAAGAAGGAAGAAAGAGGGAAGACAAGGAAGCCACCATGGACCAGAAACACCATATAGCTTTATAACTGGAGAATAAGTTAGTATAGCACTACATCTGCCAAATCTAGGAATATGGCTCATAAATAAAATACCTAGATTGGATGTCTTATATACAGTCTTATTAGGATTATAAATTCATACTACACAGAAACATACAGCATCAGAAGCAAGACATATCACCCATCTCTTCTACAATACAGCCACTTTTCCTACTGAGCCACATCATTAAGATCTCTGAACAGTCACCTTCTCCATTTTTCTTGAGTGAAAGATGGACTTGAGTACAACTGCAATGTTTTATCAATAATTTCTTAAAAAAGTCACAATTAAAACAGGGAAAATTATCAAATTTAGTACAAAATCTATAGTCTGCCTTCACCCAAGTTTTTCCCCTTTATGATGTTAAACTTAATTGGAAATTTGAAAGAATCAAGAATAATTTGGAAGATGAACTTCTGGGCATGTCTGGGTACAGACCTTGATTGTATTAGTTGAAGTCAGCAGACTTATCCACCTTGAATGGCAACATCCCTAGCTGAGATCCTGGACTATATAAAGAGAGGAACTAAGCAGCTGTGTGCATTCATATTATCTCTGCTTTCTAATTATCTAGGAGTCAATATTTAAAAGCCTGTTGCTTTGATTTAATCCACTACCATGGTCCCTGTCTTAGTCATGATTTCTATTCCTGCACAAAACATCACAACCAAGAAGCAAGTTGGGAGGAAAGGGTATTCAGTTTACATGTCCCACATTGCTGTTGATCATCAAAGGAAGTCAGGACTGGAACTCAAGCAGCTCAGGAACCAGGAGCTGATGCAGAGGCCGTGGAGGGATGTTACTTACTGACTTGTTTCCCTGACTTGCTCAACTTGCTTTCTTGTAGAACACAAGACTTCCAGCCCAGGCAGGGCACCACCCACAAGGGGCCCTTCTCCCCTTGATCACTAATTGAGAAAATGTCTAGCAGCTGGATCTCATGGAGGCATTTCCTCAACTGAAGCTCCTTTCTCTGTGATAACTAGCTTGTGTCAAGTTGACACACAAAACCAGCCAGTACGATTGATCCCTTGTCAACTTGACACGCAAACACATCACTATTAAGCCTTAACCCTTACGTTCTTATTCATCCCCAAGATCTAAATAATTTTTAAAGTCTACAGTCTTTGTAAATTCTTACATATTAAAAATTTAATCTCTTTAAAACATCTAATCGCTTTTAAAATTTAAAGTCCTTTTTAAAGATATTTTCTTTATTTACATGTCATATGATTTCTCCTTTTCCAGTTTCCCCTCCAAAAACAAAACAAAACAAAACAAACAAAACAAAACAAAAAAAACAGACGAAAAAAAACCCCAAAAAAACAACAAGAACAAATACCTGTTGCCTCCCCCCACCCCCTGCTTGCCACCCCACTCTTTCACAAGTATTGGCCCTGGCATTCCCCTACACTGGGGCACAGAACCTTCACAGGGCCAAGGGTCTCTCCTCCTATTGATGATTGACTTTGCAGTCCTCTACTATACGAATGCTGCCAGAATGATCATCAGTCCCACCGTGTAATAAGGACATGCACTCCACCATGTTCATAGCAGCCTTATTTATAATAGCCAGAAACTGGAAACAACCCAGATGTCCCTCCAGAGGAATGGATATAGATATTGTGGTACATCTACGCAATGGAGTACTACTCAGCTATTAAAAACAATAAATTCATGAAATTCTTAGGGAAATGGATGGATCTGGAGAATATCATCCTGAGTGAGCTAAAGTCTTTTTACAATTAAAAGTCTTTTAACTGTGGGGTCCACTAAAATACTTTCCCCCTTTAAAAGGGAAAAATAGCAGAGCACAGTGACAATCCACATCAAACTCTAACCATCTAATGTCTGGGCCCCACTCATGATCCTTTGGATTCCTCCAGGGCTTGGGTAACTTTTCCAGCTCTGCCCTTTGTAGCATACACCTTGTCTTCTAGGCTCCAGATGTCTGTACTTTACTGTTGCTGCTGTTCTTGGTGGTCATCTCATGGTACTGTCATTTCTAAAACACTGTTGTCTTCTGCTTTAACTAGGTTTCACAAATAGCCTCTCATAGGCTCTCTTTATGGTACCAAGCCTCCACTCTTGCATGACCCCTGGGATCTAACTGTAACTGAGGCTGCACCTTCACCAATGGCCTTTCATAGCCTCTCACAGTTTCAAGCCTCAGCTGCTGTTCCTTTAAAACCAGTAATACCTGGGTAACTCTTACACATTACCAAGTCTAGCCACAGCACAAGGTACAAGCTTGACTATCTCTGAAACACAGCCTCTGTGCTCTCAGAAAACACTTCCCAGATTTCACCTCAGTGATGCTTGTCTGTTCTTAATCACCACTAATTTCTTAGCTCCAGCTAACCAGCATCAATAGACTCAGTAACACAGTTTCCCTTTAGTGGTTCTGGTATCTTGTTAATCACAGCTGATTTTTCAGCTTCAGCTAACCACAACCATAGAATCTTCATAACCAAAATAGTAACAGCCCTGATAAGAGTTTTTAATCTTCCCTCTAAAATTTCACAAGCCAGGCCTCTATCTTCTGCACTCTTCTCAACATTGTCTTCTAAGTTCCTACACATCATCCCATAGAGCTTTTAACACCAAATGGATATTCAGCCCAAAGTTCTAAAGTCCTTCTACAGTCCTCTCCAAAACATGGTCAGTTTGTCACAGGAATACACCCCTTCTGGTACCAATTTGTCTTAGTCAGGGTTTTTATTCCTCCACAAACATCATGACCAAGAAGCAAGTTGTGGAGGAAAGGGTTTATTTAGCTTACACTTTCTACATTTCTGTTGATCACCAAAGTAAATCAGGACTGGAACTCAAGCAGGTCAGGAACCAGGAGCTGATGCAAAGGCCATGGAGAGCTGTTGCTGGCTTGCTCAGCCTGCTCTCTAATAGGACCCAAGTCCAGGGCTGGCACTACCCACAATGGGCCTTTCTCTGCTTGATCACTAATTGAGAAAATGTCTTACAGCTGGATCTCATGGAGCTATTTCCACAACTGAAGCTCCTTTTTCTCTGATAACTCCAGCTTGTGTCAAGTTAACACACAAAAACAGCCAGAACAGACCCTATCCTTGTATTTTGACCTAGAATAAACCATTTCTCCTTATTTTGCCTGAGTATCAAAAGTAGGTCACAAAATTTAGACACTTATGCCTGCCCCATAAATCAATTGGATGGCTTTGATAACAATTACTAATGATTCTCTTGATATAGACTGATGAGTTTCTCCCAACAAACTCACTGGGTATAATCAACAAGCCTTCCTAGGGAAACCAATTGCTGCATTCTGAAACTTGAGATCAGTTTTAAAATCATGAGCAATCTCACATATAAACCTCTGTGATGGAGCTGGTGGGTGATGGCCACAGTCAACCCCAGGGAGCAAATGAATCTCTTAAAGAGACATTGTTTTGGGCCTGTAATCAAATTTCTTCCCTGCACCAGGAGTTTTCTATCATTTTCTTTGCCCTGGTATTAGATGATGTAGAAAGGGAACAGCCTTTGTATGAATGAGTTTAGGAGCTATCTACTTTGGGTGTTTACAAATTGTCCACACCAAGTAGATTCTTAGGCCATTCCACTGTTATGGCCCAAAGATTAATCACAGTCACTAGATAAAAATGACAAGCAAATTGTTCTATCATTAGAGTACACAGTAGTTTTGTTGCTTTTCTTGTGTGTCTGTGTGGTTTGGAAGGAATGTGTGAGAATTTGGATCTCAGTAGCTGCTATCACTCTTCAGAAGTCCTGAAGCTCAGTATGGATTTAAGTATGAGTCTTTATTGACCAGTGTTAGTGTTCTTATCCCTTCCTCTATATTTTGTAGCTCACAGAAATGTTTGCTATACTTTGCCTTTAAACTAAGCACTCTCTGATTTCTTTCTGTCCACAGTATCCATGTTATTTCATTTATTTTGTTAGGAAGGTTTTAAACCATTTTTTATTAGAACACAAAACATTACTAGCTTCCTAAACAATGCTGTCTCACATTTGCTCACAGTGTCAGGCAATGTGTTAAGGGCTACATTTTCCAACACTGCTTGTGTAAGAGTGAGCTAGCAGTTGCTTCTATTTCAAGTTACAATACCTACCTTTATACAAGGCTCTCAGCCTATTTCAAATTACTTTTGACTCCCTTTGCCCTTTCTTTGGACCTATTTTGGTGGAGCCCTGTAACGACTCCTATTCTGACCTGCCACATAGACCAGGAAGAAGCAAAATCTTCTTTCAATGTGAATACCATTTAGGTAAAATGAAAATAAAAGCTTTCATAATTTACTTTTAGTAACAAACCATTTCATCCAGGGGATAATAAGAGTATACATGATGTAAAGCGAGAAAGTAGGGAAAGGGGAAGTAAATCTTACAAACTGATGATGCTGAAGATAGGTGACAGTAGATTAGCTCTCAGAATGGAGGCCACTGAGATTTTCTTCTAATGGATAGGAAGGCTAGGTGCACTTGGCAGTCTTTCTAAAAGGTTTAGAATTGACACAAAACTCCATTACTCCATAAAATAAGTTATACTCCCAACTTCTGAGTATTTGTAATCACTGAGCAGAATGCAGAAACGATTCCTACAACTACTAATTGACAGGTTGATTTAATATAGAGTCACAGTTTCACAATAATTTTTGAAACTCTTGGAAAGAGGACCTCCAGACACTGGCTAAGGGAGATTCACCATGAAAGTTCTATCTTGGTAAGTGACACTAATTGAGAAATAATGGGCAGCTATATCCTTCCCACTTGACTTATACTGACAGATGAATGGTTTATTACTTTTTAAGCCACCATATTATAAATTCAATGTCCATCCAGAACTCCTTCCTGAATTACCTTGGAAAGGAGCCTATGCATGGGCAACATTCCTGTTTGATAGATGCCAAGCTGTGAAATCATTGTAATTGAAGTCATTATTATCTTAGCACCTCGACATCACCAACTAAATCATAAGGACTGATAAATTAAGATTTCTTTTGAATCTTGCTTTCCAGAGGTTTTAAACTGAGCTGTAAAATTGCATTTTTCCCTAGGCACTTGATATAATATATTTGTAGAGTAAAAATAACATATTTAGTATTGTTCGACTCCTGTCCTCTTCAAATGCTTAAAATAACATTTAATACGGTTCAGCACAGGTAAATGATTTCACTTATTTTATGAATGCTAAAGATATATTAGAGTTGTTAGAATAGATTTGGACGTATGGACATATTTACATCTCACTGAATGAACTTCAATTATGAGCTGGGACTAAGCCTCTAAACAAAGTTATGGTTGGACTATGAAGTCTCCTCACAGCCTCTGTATGTGAACACTGGGTCCCCAGCTGGTAAAAATTTCCTTGAAGCTATGAGACCTTTGGAGTACTGGGTGTTATAGTGATATGTAGACTATTATGGCCAAGTCTTTGAAGTTTATATCTACCCTGTTTACCTTCCAGGCTCCTGTCTTCTACTATAGGTAATGGAACCACAGCAAGTTCCCAGCTCTATGCTCTGGAGCCAGTACACCATGACTTTGTTGCCATGGTGGCATGAAACTATGAGTGGAAATAAACACTTCCTAATTTATTTCTTGCCGTATTTCATAACCATAATAAGAAATATGACTAACATATTTGTGCTTTCAAAGTATCTTACTATCCTTTTTAAATTCCTCTTGAGAAACATCTATTTGTTTACTCATTTTCTTATGCTGGGGTTTGAGTATAGGACCTTGCACCCATGTAAGGCAGATTGACTTTGTCACAGAGTGAACTACTTCCTAGGTCACTGCAAACATTTTTCTTTTTCTTTCTTTCTTTTTTTTTTAATTCACTTTACATCCAGGTAAAGTGTTGCTCCTCCTTTCAGTTATCCCCTCCCACAATCTTCCCCCCATCTTAATTTTCCATCCCCTTTGAGAGGGTGGGGGTACCCTTTGGTATTCCCCCACATCCTGGCTACTCTGCCCTTTCAAATGGCCTTTCTATGAAAAGATAGCATCAATGTAATAAACAAAGATGTAGAAACAGTGCTTCGTTACAGATGATTTTTGAAGGCATTTTGAACTCAAGTATACCATGGACAGCCACAGGCATGTGAAATGAGAGTACTTGGTTTATCTATATGATATTCTCATTTTTAAAAAAAATGAACCCAGTTTTCTAAAGACTCGTTGCATCAACTAGTTTTCTCATTGCTATGATACAAGATCTGACAAACCAAGTTTAAAGAAGCAAGGGTTTATTTTTATTCAAATTAAGGGTATACTCCACTATGGAGAAGAAGGCACAGTGTATGTCATTAGATTCCTTTGCACATTATACCTGGAGTTAAGAGACAAAGAGATGAATGTGCTACTCTGTTGGCTTTCTCAGTTTAATTAAGTTTGGGAATTTAACCTAGCATTTGATGCCACCCATATTCAAGGCAAATCCTTCATCCTCAGTTAAACCCCACTGTAAACACTCTGAGAGACATGCCCAAATTTTTCTTTTTAACACATACAGTTCTAAATCATATCTATTGACAACTAAAATGTACTATTACAAATCTACTGCAAATTTGTGCAAGTCAACATGACAGACAAGCACATCACTTTTGTTTTATTTTTGGATGTGTGTTGTATGCATGTTTAGGATTAGTCTGTGGATATGTATATGTATGTGGTGTGTATAGACTACAGGGCAAAGTCTTCCTAGAACTATGTACTTTAATTTTTGAGATAAGAATAGTTGATAATTGGGATGACAACTACATGACTAACAAGTTGGTAATCTATACAGTGTGTATTCACTTGGCAAATGATTAATGTTTGTCTCAAAGCAGCAGTAATGGATTTTATCACAACATACAAGCAACTTGAATTTATTTCCATTTAATATTTTGAATCACTTTTTGGTATGGGTAATTGAAACCCACAAGTTTAAATCTATAAGGAGAGGAGTATTGTGTAAATGATATGTATATTATATAAGTGATTCTCTTAACTATTCTAAATATCCACTTTCTTCACTTACAAAATAAAAATAATTTAAATGTTACTTCTCAGATCTAAGGAAGAAAATAGGTGGATTATCTATCATAGTACATGTCACATTGAAATTGTACAGTGTGTATGTTTTCTTCTTATATATTATTTATAAATGAAAGTTAGCACTTAATACTGTTTTAGGTAAAAATATCATTATTTAAGGTAAATTTTTATTTATTTTAAAGTTACTTTTTTATTGAAAAAACATGCTGGATAGTTTTGTCAACTTGACCTAAGCTAGCATCTTGTGAGGGATTAGAGTTTGCATTGTAAAAATATGTCCATAAAATTTATCTATAGGTAATAATGTTTGTTTTTTTTTTAAATTAATGATTGATGACAGAGGACTATCCCTGGGTCCTGGGTTCCATAAAAAAGCACATTGACCAAACCATGAGAATCAAGCCAGTAAGTAATACTCCCCAATAGTCCCTGTTTCATTTTGCCCTCAACTTCCTGCCTTGTGTTCAAATAGTTATGGATGAAATCCTGTAAGCTCAACTATCCCTTTGCTTCAGAAGTTGCTTTTGATCCTAACATTTTATCATAGCAATGAAACCCTTAACTATAGAATAAATCAGGGACTGTGGGGAGCGGTGGAGCTGAAGAGGCATTCGCCATGGCAAGATGGTGCCTACTTCCGCTGTCAACTCCTAGTAAACAACTGTTTGCGCATGTGCGTAGAGAACTGTTTGTGCATGTGCTTAGAATGAAAAGATGCCAAGTCACGGTCCATCCCGGGGCGTCACGTGGGGTGATGAGCGAACAGCCAATCATGGGCAGACACACCGCGCTGTGGGCGGACACGCAGCATGGTGGTGTATATAAGCAGTGCTGATTATTGGCTCGGCCCCCCTTTTTATCCCTCTGGAAGAGGGCAGTAAACGTTGCTGCAGAAGGATCCTAGTGTCCACGTGTCTTCTTCTTCCCAGAGAGAAGACTGCGCGGGCTACAGCTGGTGTCAAAAACCTGGGACGCCGGGGGAGCCTTACAACAGCTGGTAGGATTCAGAACTGCAGGACAAGGTAAGCTCTGAGAGGCATGCTGCTTGATTTTAATTCCTCCAACCCTTCCTCAAGGTTAGAGAGCGCAGCCAAAGCCTCGGTAATCGTGCTAGTGGCACTTGTTACGATGTCCATTTGGCATTTGATACATTCTTGCCTGGAGGATCAGAAATGCCGCACCTCTTTAGTGTCGGGACAGAGGGCACTTGAGGAGTTACAAGATAGTATGTCAGAAACAGAGCTTAATGGGAGAGTGGAGGCTAGCCAGGATAAAAGGGAGAGAAAAAATGGGAGAGTGGAGGCTAGCCAGGATAAAAGGGAGAGAAAAAAGAGAAAAAAGGGTATACCCAAGAGCACAGGCCCTTCCGCTCGACCTGCGGAAGCGAGAGAAGACTAGAGAAAGGGATGGAGCTTCGAGACAGAAGCCCCTCTACCCAGTTAAGAAATTGGAGGCCCTCGAGCCTGATAGCTCTGAGGAATTGAGCCCCTCCAAGGAGGAGGACTTGGAGGGAGAAGCGGCTTGCTATAAGGAAGAGAGGTATCATCCGGATGAGCATTCGCTGCCTCTCCAGAATCAAAAGCGAAAGGGAGCAAGAGATCAGAGCCGCAGAACGCTTTATGCTGTCCTGCCTGCTCTTCCAAGTGCACCCCCGCTTCCAGGAAGACAGGGCCTGGGTTTTCCCTAGCGGCCATTGAGGGTTCAATGCCCATACCCTGGCTTAC